>NW_015653466.1:2123888-2143712 GCF_001515625.1 Sinocyclocheilus rhinocerous | reverse complement strand
ATTATGTATTTAACAGTTGTTCAATAAAACCATGTACTTGGTTTTGATACTTTATTTGAGCCAATTATTATTGCCTCATCATTAGTTTATATATAAATATAGTCATATTAAAGCCTGTTTTTCACTTAGTTCTGTTTGTATTACTAAAACATACTTGTCAAAATAATCAGTAGATTACTTGATTAGCAAAATAATTATTAGTTAAGCCCTAGATTTGTTAAAACATTTCAAAATATAACGGCATTGTACTTTTTGTAATTAAAAGACAAATATTTTGTCATTCAAATATTTCTTAAAGTATTAAAACATTGTCTCGTTCTATTGAACCAAGTATATGCATTTTGTCTCATCTCGCAACCCCCGGAAAAAAGTTCAGGCTCAGGATTTTTTTTTGCTTTAACCCCTGATAGTGCCATGCAGTATTTTTTGTATGTTTTGGAAATGATGAATCATGAAATAAATGAGCTAAATATCCTTTCAATTGGTTCCAGGCCTTTAAGACACTCCTGCTCTCAAATTTTACTCCCAACCTTGAAATCAGTTCAGAGCGGTTCTTGAGAAACACACTTTTAAGATGAGCCACATCAGAGTAATTTCTTTGCGTTGTCCAAATCAAGGCTAAGCCGTGAGGCCTTGTTTTATGGTATTTCTTGCCATCTTTTAGCACATAGAAATGGGAGAACATCTTTCTTCAAAGAGCTTATTTTCTTTTGAACTCTCCGTGCCAGACTTGATGTTCAGAATCGCTTTAAAATGCATTAAACAGCACCGCAATAGCTGATAACTGCCCCTTGTGCGTCTGCCACACAGCTTGAAATGTCCTCTTTCATTTTCTGTCTGAGGACAAATTGAGGTTTTGTTGAGGCATATTGATTTTCACCTTGGTGTGCTTTTGGATTTTCGAATAATCAGATGGCCCGAGAAGTCGTCGTTTTTATATACAGTGGGTACGGAAAGTATTCAGACCCCCTTAAATTTTTCACTCTTTGTTATATTGCAGCCATTTGCTAAAATCATTTAAGTTAATTTTTTTCCCTGGCTGTATTAGATCAAGAGGGTGCTTCTACTAAATACTGAGCATTTTTCAGTTTTTCTTTTTTAATAAATCTGCAAAGATGTCAACAATTCTGTGTTTTTCTGTCAATATGGGGTGCTGTGTGTACATTAATGAGGAAAAAAAATTAACTTAAATGATTTTAGCAAATGGCTGCAATATAACAAAGAGTGAAAAATTTAAGGGGGTCTGAATACTTTCCGTACCCACTGTATATGCTCTTCATGTTAAGCGAAAAACATTTAGTTTGTATTCATGTAGCTTTTGGTGGCTGTATCTATTTTATTCCCTTTCTTTTATGCGATTGTCCTTACATAAAGAGTGTGAGTGAATTACCACAAATGTCTTTTCTGGTAAATGTAATGCATTTTTCCATCTCTATTAAACACACTCTCTCTCATTTGTTGTTTCTCATGCACAGGACATTCTGAACAACTTGGATAACACTGGCTCATGTGACCTGGAAGATGATGACCTCATGCTTGATGTGGATCTGTCAGAGGACAGGGCCTTACTCAGTGGTTAGTACACACAAACATACAGTGTAATTGAGTAGTATAACCAGCAATCATTCAATAAGCCAAAGCTGCCTTCTGTTTGATGTCTAAAGTGCTTACAGATATGAAAAGTTTAATAGAATCACACCTGCATCAGTTTTCTCAAAACTTGGAAATCTGGTTAATACATTACTTAATAAATAAATAAATGTCTCTCTTATTCTTTTGAACACCAGTACAGGAGTTTATCATCAGCTATTTACCTTTGTAACCACAATAGTCCACTTGAATTAAATTTCTAATATAATCATCCTTGCGTTTATCTTTGATCTATTAATTAATCTTCCGTTTGCATATATAATGATAGTTGATCAGTTTTAATCATTATGTTGATAGATCACAGCCAAGTGCAAGTGATAATCACTATTTTGAATGTGAATGACTTTTGTACGGATGGCCATGTCAGAGTTTCCTTCAGCTCGGCGTGATTTGAATTAATTTAATGTGATGAAGAGATTGAATTCAGTATATCATTAATTCAGTTGGATTTAATATATCATTTTGTATTTGAATTCATGTTTTGTGGAATGTAAAGTGTTGTAGAGATCTGACATGACTGGCTAACCCAGAACCCAGGACTTCTTTTCCAAAAGCTAGTGTATTATTTTTCAAGACAGTGTGGGAAGGGCTTTTTCTGGATTATTTATTATATGACTGTTGGCTGTTTGGAGCTTTGTTTTTTTATATGTTTGATGGATGAATCATGAGTTAAAGCTTATATGGTTTCTTTTTCCCCCAGCAAAACATTATAGTAAATTAACCTAAAATATTAGGTCAAAATACCTATTTCATATGAATGTGTAAGTATTTTAAGTAGGGCTGAACGATTTTGGAAAATAATCAAATTGCGATTTTTTTTATTAATATTGCGATTGCGATTTAATATGCAATTATTTTTTTTAAAGCTTCCCTTTCACAAACCGATCCATCTCCCATTCTAAGTTACGTCCTTTGGCTGTTTACTGTTTTATTTATTTTCTTTTTCTGCTGATGGCCCGCGCTCGACTTGAAGCAGCGCTGCTTAGACCGATGGGTGTGTGTCATCAAAGTACTGCGAGAGCTATAAGAGAGCGCGGACGTCTCATTAAGCTTTCTCTCGCCTTACTTTGATGTCATACTCCGATCTGATCTTCAAGTCGAACACCCCTCTTTACTCTCGCGTGTCACGTGACCGTGTAATCGCAGCCTCTGCGATTGAAAAATCACGTTATTTCATATCGCGATATTATCGCAAATGCAATTAATCGTTCAGCCCTAATTTTAAGTTATTTTCCATTTTTATTCACCTCTTGGCTTCTGTGCAGTTAATTTAATAGTGCTGTAATGTGACATTAATTTTTAAATGTATAAATATATAATTATTTAAATATTAATATTAAATGTATAATTTTTTTAAATTTAGTCTTTCAGTTAATTTGAGGACATTAAATGCATGCATAATAATGATCAAGAATTAGAAAAAAAATAGAAAAAAAATACCTAAAGTAGTGTTAGACTAAGTTTTGCAAGTTACACTGAAAGACACTGCTGTCACTGCTTGACTTTGCATGTCAATTGCCAAATACTGTCAAAAAAACATAAATTAGTCATTAATGCAACATTATACACTACAGTTCAACAGTTTTAAAAAATATATAAATTAATACTCTTAAACATAAAATCTTACCGAACCCAAACATTTGAACGGAAGTGTATATTGCTATATTGCACTAACTGTCCTGTAATGGCACATACTGTTAAACAAATTCAAATATATAACAGTAAAGACATACAATAGTGCCTGTGTTACTTGCCTGTCATGAATGAGTTACTATTCAAGACAGTCCCTGCCAGAAATCCTGAATACTGAATGTCAACCGAGTGACTCTCAGATAAACTCTCAGTTTTGGAAGAGAATGTCCTAATGTCGCTTCCTGTTTTCTTCAATCTCAAAGTGTGATTTTAGAGTGTGCGAGTGAGGTCACAGGGTGGTTACGGGTTCTGCAGATTCCAAAGTCTTGTGTACGTAGACAAATTCCACATTAGAAATGGCAAACAATACACTTCATTACATACTCTTCACAGATGACATTTCAGTGAATGAGTGCAGGAATGACGAGCACAATCCCTTCTTGTTTGGGACCGTTCTTTCAGCTGTTTGTTAGCTCAGATGTTTAAAAAAATGTTTCTTATGAGCATTGGTGTATTTTTGCTTGGCTTTTGAGTTTTGTCATGTTTACTTTCAGTATTTTGGCCTGAGCCATCAGTAGGAATCAGTCAGTTTTACAGTGCTGTGTATGTGTGTGGTATGCGCGTGTGTGTGTGTTGTATTTATAACCCCAGGCATCATGCCCTGCAGTCATGTGAAGGGGGTTGCAGAGCCAGAAAGAGCCAGAGGAGGGAATAGATGACTTCAGAATCCCCTCCCCCTTGTCTCTCCCCTCCCTGTCTGTCTGTCTCCTTCCCTCCTTCATTCCTTCCATGGTTGATCCGTCCACTTGGCAGGCAGGAAGTCCTGCTGTTTTGACACTAGTTCCTGTGACCAGAGTGGAGACCCTGCCCTAGGGCTGTGCCGACTTCGGTCGAGAGCACTACCATCAGTTCCCCTTCTCTTCTGAAGGTCCCACGGCTCAGGGATTACAGCTGTGTGTCTCTGTATGTGTCTGGTTCTGGTCAAATCTCCCAGGGAGTTCCCAGAACTCACAAACTCACCCACGTTTTAACAGGGCGGAAAAGTTATTGGATTCGCAGATGCTCGGCTGGCCAGTGAGAAAGTCATAGGAATTTGGTCAATTTTTGAAAGTTTTGTACGTACTTTTGTTTTGGAGTTATACACCACACAACTTTGGAATTTTTAACTTTGGGGAATTTTTGTCCAGCTGCATTTCAAACTTTTCTTTTGGATGTGTCAGTCAAAACAGACCATCTCTGCTCTTAGTTCTAAGGTTATTTGTATTCGTGTGGGTGAGTTTTGGACTGTTTTTCGAGTCTGTTTTTGAGTCTCTGGCAGTGAACCAGACAGCAAGGACAAGAGGAATGTAGCAGGTCTGTTTTGGAGCTTAGTTTTCTGTCTGTTCTTCTTACTGTCTTATTCTGTGCTAGAAGTGTATAGAAAGATTGAAAGAGTGCTTGTGTGTGTGTGTGTGTGTGAGACAGAGAGATTTCGTATGCCTCAGAGTGTGTTCGTGTAAGTTTGCCCTGATATCTCGCCTCGGGCGGTGTGAATGCTTTGTATCGAAACTCTTAAGAGCTCAACCTCCCAGAGAAAGATGACCTTCTTTTTCCAAGGAGTGTGTGTCTGTATCTGAGTGTTTCTTGGAGACTAACTGAATTGTGTGTTTAAAAGTGAATTGGGTTGTGGGCGGTTGTTCAGTGCATTTGTTTATTTGTCATTGACTGCTGTTGACCCCTCTGTGCATGCAGATAGGATGGCCCACTTCGAGCGCTCTGACAGGGGAGGCCGGCCGACTCAATGGAGGAGGAGACAACAGAGATGGAGTGGAATGGATCATGCTCATAATGACAACAGGTGAATGCCTTGGAACACACATTTCCTAATTAAACATGATAGTAAAAATGTAGAACAGGAATTCATTGGATTATGAAAAGTGGGTGTTACATACCGCAATCAAGAGCGGTTTCACATAGGTGGCTGTTAGGGTTTATATTTTTATTTTTTAAAAGTATACTATTATATATTATTATTAGGGTTGGGTATCGAAAACCGGTTCCATTTTAGAACCGGTTCCAAATTTCCAATAATCGGGTATTCGATAAGACATGTGCATTTCGATTCCGCCTAACGATTCCCGCATTCACATTTTAATGTGATTTTAAGCTATTTAAGTGCAGGAAGGGAAAGAACTTGCACACTGTTTGCGTGCAGCGCACACATCTGAAGCGCGAGCACAGAGAACAGTGGTCCCGATGCAGGTTCCCGACCTGTGTCTGTTCTCGAACTGTTGCGTGCATTTCCACAAAGGTTGTTCCGGGCCAGAACTGACTTCTCTTCACATTTATCGACCAGTATGCACGAAATACGTCGGTATATCATCATAAACACAGCCGTTTTTTTGTCTTAAGTGAACGTAAACAGATGAGAAAGAAAACGCATGTGTAACAGTATTTTTCGCTCTGTGTGTTCGGTGTTAAAGAGACAGCCGTCTAATAAACATGCTGCCCTATCATTAATGTTAATCAAAGAACAAAAGAAAATCATTAACTGACTGAATATCTTTCGTAATTTAATGAGGATTAATCAATATTTTATTTATGAAAAAAAACTATACAGTGTATTTAAACTTTTGATTTCAATTTCTGTACCTGACATTTGTTCAGTTTTATTTATTTATGCTATTGCTAATTAATTTGTTTACTTGTCTTTAACAATTTAATGTTTGAAATTTAGTTGTTTTTTTCTGTGGTATTTTTTGATAAAACCATAGACATAAAACAGAATAAATATGTTTGACATCTAAATATTTGACTTCAAATTTGTTTAATGGATTTTTTTTATCTTATCGGAATCGATAAAATTCAAACGATACCCAACCCTTATTATTATATATTTACGATAAATTATATTTTAGTCTAAGTGGAATACTATATATAGCATCCAGGAGTAGAACTGTAAAATGTATAATACAGGGTTAATTATTTTAATTATATTATATTAAATCTCTTAATATTTCTTTTGCTCTGAGATCCATTCATAATAGTTTTTTTTTTTTTTTTTTGCATCAGCAACATTATTAATAGTTAATTTAATATAGTAAATTTTTTTATTATCATTTTTTACCCTATCTCTGACCCTCAGAATGAAATTTTCATTATAGTGCATTATAATTCATTATAATTTGTGCTGCACCAACTTTCATGAACAGCTGTTTAAAAGTTTGGGGTCTGTAACATTTTTAAAATATTTTTGAAAGCAGTGTCTTGTGCTCACCAAGGCTGCATTTATTTGAAAGTTAAAAAAGTACTATTATGAAATATAACTATTTAAAATAGCTGTTTTCTATTTTAATATATTTAAAAATGTAATTTATTTCTGTGGCTGCAAAACTATACCCAGCAGCCATAATTCCGATCTTCAGTGTCATATTGCCAGAAATCATTCTAATATGCTGATTTGGTGCTCAAGAAACATGATTATTATCAATGTATTATCAGCAGCATTAATTTAAATAGAAGTCTTTTGCCACATTATAAATGTATTTACTGTCAGTTTTGGTTAATTTAATGCATCCTTGCTGAATAAAAGTATTAATTATTTCAAAAATTACATAAAAACCCCAAACTTTTGAACGGTAGTGTAGATTGTGACAAGTTAACAAAGCAACTGCACCGAAATATGTCACACATGTTAGTCAGAGTGATGAAACAGAAGTCAGAATGTTGATATGAGAGACGTTGTTAAAAATAAACTTCAGCCACATTAATTAAAGAAACTTTAATTGCCAGATATATACAGGAATAAAAATATCTTCTGGTGATTTAGAAATAATAATGCCAATTTCCAGAACATTGAATAGACGTTGTTGATGTGTAAATAGTCATCTGACTACTAAGTAGTCTGTGCATTCTGGTTGACATCATGAAGTTTGGAATTTGGCTGATTTTGCAGTCTTTTTGAACTGGAGAGAAAGTTTTGACTTCTGAAAGTTTGTTTTCATCACTTTTGGTTTCAAAGATCAAGAAAGTTTTGCTTTAATGCTTTGATGCTGATTTTTGTTTCTTTTTCTTTTTTTTCTTTCTATAAATTATATTAAATCTGAACTCTCTCTTACTTTAGGCTGGCTGGGTTTCGTTATGATGCCTGTCATACAGGCCATCGGCCCTTCCATCCTGCAGTTCAGCATGACAGTCACACGGTGGCGCTAGATGAACTCACTCTCAAGCACATGACGGAGGACTGCTCATCTGTCAAATCACAGCTGCTCAAACTTAAGAGTCTGTTGCAGGTACCACACACACACAGCTGGAAGAGTCAAATTTGCACTTACATATGCAAACCCAGCTGTTACCCTCTGAGCAGCTTTTAGTATGTGTGTAGGGCTAAAACAAAAAGAAGGAAAGAATAAAAGAACCGGATAAGTTGTAAACATGAGCATTTTAACTCCTTAATAAATTGTAATTTTATGTAGATGGATGATGGTGAGATTACTCCAGAGAGTTTGGATTCCAGAGAAGATGACAGCAGAGCCCAGCAGGTCTGTAACATCCCATAAACACCCACCTGAATAGAGCTGTTCATCTTGCTGTCCTAAACCCTGAAAAAGAACATTGGCATTTTCAAGCCATGGGCTCCCTCAGGAATTTCTAATGTGTATCTATAAATGTGGTTTTCAAATTCTAAATGCTTATACTGGAAGAAATTGTCCCAGTTTGTTCTATAGCATAAATTACACGCATTCATATCTTAAAACATAAACTTTGAAGCTGTTAAAAATGCATGTTGCGAGCAAGTTGCTACATAAAGGCTAAAACTATAAGTGCATGAGGTTCCTAGTGTTAGTAGCTTGTGTTTTTAAAGCACACTGTTTCATAATTTACATTTGAGTTGTGTGTAATTTATGAGGTAGAATGAAGCTTTAATATATCTGATGTAATGTTTACCACAGACCTTATTATATTCATAAATTGCAAACTGCTATTGTAAAAAGCCATTAGTAATTCCAGAGGGAACCCATGGTGAATTAGTCTTGCGTTTTGGTCTATAAATTGACGCCAACAGCTCTATGCACCCCTTTTTCCTTCTGTACACTTGTGTTATTTATATGTATACAATCTAATATTTTTTGTGTATGATTTTAGTATTTGTTTTGTATTTGTGTGTGCCAGATGGAAGAACTGATGAAGGAGGTGGCGCATCTCAGGGAAGAGCTGAAAAATAAAGATAAAATCATTACACGGCTCACTCATCAACAGCATCAACAATCTGTGAGCCATCGCCATTCCTGACACATTCACACTTGTGCTCATTTTTATTGATTGAAAATAGGTTAATTAATGTCACGATTATGAAATTTGGCTGACGATTAATTGTCTAAAAATAGTCACGGTTATTGTGATTAATTGTCTGTTTTAGGGCTTTGGCGATTATGCCGATTATCACGATTAATTGTCTGATTTTTATGGCTTTCATTATATAATTATGATTAATTTAAGGGTTCAGTAAATAATTATGATGTTATCGTTTAATCTTTTTTGAGTTATTATTTTGCAGTGTAAGATTACATAGAGTATTCCAAATTCTAAGAATCGGCCAATATCCAACACCAGCTCTATTTTTTTTCGACACCACTACAGAATATCAATACTGTCTTTGTGGAACTAATGGTCACTCTTTTTTTTAAACCCTTTGTTAAACACAATCCACTAAATACTCACTTCCTCATTAAAGAGAAAAACTAAATTTGAATAAAAATATATAAGCTATGAAATTAAACTAGCTGTCTGTATAATTTGGCAGCAAAAAAAATCTTGCAAGAAAATCTTTTGTGCACATTATACAATTTAAACATGTTTGTTCTGTTAACTATTTGTATTCTTACAAAATACATTCATGAGAAAAAGAAAGGCTTCTAATAATCTTTCTGTGTGCAAAATTTTGATATTGTGAAACGCTTCAAACAGAGCAGCACAAAGCTTTTATCCAGGGTGCAGAATGATGCACTTGAAGCAACATGGAGTCACAGTGCTTATGCACATCTAGGGTGCAGAATGATGTGCTTGAAGCAACATGCACTCCACACGTACAAACAAAGAGAAGAGAAATGTAGGGCCTTATGAAATCCGTTTTATTTTTTCCTAAATTCAGTTAAATTTTTTTCCAAATTCTTAATATTTACAGATACTAGTCCATATCACGATTTGATTTAAGTGTAATGACCTACTTTTGATTAATTCATTCAAAATTGGACAAATTCCGTGACATTCCGCGTTTAACTGTGAATTATGTTTTTATGACTGGATTCCGCGATTCCGTCCACGTTTTCCGCATCGCGCCCTAGAAATGAGTCATGAACTCCAGCAAGATGTCATTTTATGCGAATCCCCAGACCTTTATCTACACATCAAGTATTATAATGGGAATATATAATCTTGGAGAGAGAGTTTTACCGTGCTGACTGTCATAACTGAACGTGACGTGCTGTTTGAATGCTGAGCGGAGAATAACTGACAGCTGCAGCAGAAGGAAGATGAGTTTCTGTAAACTTAAATTTAACAATGTAAATACAATTGCGTCCCTCACATTAAGCTATGGAATGGCTTCAGATGATATAGGCTATACAGTGCATGAAAAGCAAACTGGTGCTCTTCTGTTTCTTTTGGTGTATGACTCCCCCTTGTCTTGTATAAAAAGCACAATAATCGCGATTGTCTGAAACAACCGCAGTTAGATCAAATAATCGCGATTAGACGGTTATTTAATTATCGCGACAGGCCTAATTGAAAATACATAATACATGAGTGGCTAATCAGAGCCTGGAGTGTCTGCTAGAAGATACTAAAGTCATGCTAACTCCATGTCTGCATGAATAAGATAAATCAATAAATCAGGACAAGATGTTCTCAGAACAAACCCACATCTCATAATGTTCATTAACTTCACCGTTCCAAGCCATAAAAACAGCGAATGGTGCACTTTAACCTTTAATCCCAATTACTGTCACCTTCAGTAAGCAATTATATCACTAGCACTAATAAACTTGCTCACCTCTTTTGCATTATGCTGATTGCAAAGCAAAGATGAAAGCAATTTAGATTTCTTTACATTAGAACAAGAGTATGTTATTAGTGGTGGTTAAGGCAAGGATCAGTATTACTTATACATTGGTTAGGGAATTTAAACTCTCCCTCACTTCTTGTGCTACTGCCATGAATGATACCTCAAATTGTGTGGCTTGTTTAGGAGAGGTGCTGTTACTAACAACCTGATTTCAGAGTTTTCTGTTTAAATAGTTTAAAAAAATGTTTTAACGGTTCTAAGAAAATTTAGATCGCAAAACTTTGCGTAAATATAAAAATAATGATTTATTAGGAATAATGTATTACACCATTTATAATAATAATAATAATAAATGGCTTTATTTTAATTTATTAATTTATTTATATTTAAATTATTTTATTATTATTAGTATTAATTATAATAATTCATAATGCATTGTTGTTTAATGATTTTTAGTTGTCACTTGTCAAAAATAAAACCAAAAAAATAGTTCTAAGAAAATTTTGATTGCGAAACTACTTTGCATAGATATGACAAAAATAATTTATTATGAATAATGTATTCAACTTTATTATTATTTTTATTATTGTTATAAATTCATAATGCATTGTTTTTATTGTACTTTAATGTTTTTTTTTTTAGTTATGCCATGTCAGTCAAAAATAAAACGATAATTAAACTATCAGTTCCTAAAATTGGTTATCAGAACACTATAAATTTGCTAACATAAAAATTTGGTATGGTTATTGGCAGGGTTTGAAATGAACACCCGCCAACCCGCCAAATGCAAAAATCAGCTGTGGCGGGTAACGCTGTCAAATCACTAGCCAATTTGGCGGGTTACTTTTCGTAAATTATGTTTACTAATTCATTTCTTGAGGAAGTTCATGTAAGCCAAATCTGCACAGATTTAGTGTAAATACTGAACTCGAGACACATCATGATATATTAAATAAGCCTAATTGCGCAGCATCTGGGCATCTAGCTTACTTGAACATACCCAGCTATGTAGCTACTGGCCATCGGGAGCACCGGGACATTCCCGGTGGATCGATCGCCGAAGCGAGGGAGACCTCATATTAGGCGCTGTTTTTAAATTACAGCCCACGCGAAACTGCAAAAAGCAAGTACTCCAAAAGTGTGAAGCGGCGCTACCAGGTGCATCCGCCAGCCGCACGTTAAAGCAGAGCGGGATCTGTCTCCCGCACAGCGCTGCGCTTCCGCCACGATTTATAAGAGATAAACAGCACAAATCCATTCAGAAATGACACCGAATTGTGTTATACAGTTGTGTGATATGACAACATTAAAGGTTCTGCCTGAAAACAGCCACGACAAGGTAAAATGCATGTAAACAAACTGCAATGTAAACAAACTTTAATAGCTTATTTATCTTTAAATGTTTCATTCTAATTCATTTTAATTTAAGTAAAATGTTAATTCAGCAAGAGCCTGATTAAAGATAAAAACCAGTGTCTCTGTAATTTAGAGACACTTATAAATGAGGTGTTTTCCATTTACAAATAGTATAAAGTTCTTAAAGGGATAGTTCACCCCTACTGTTTTACAAAGTACAAATGATTTGCAATGGTCACTTTGTCGCATCCAGCGTGGACAGCCTTAAGCTGTTGGCTTACCTCTGGCCTTTTTTTCATAATTTATTTGTTTAATTTTTTTGGCTAGTAGAAATTATGAATGGCCGGTAACTTAAAAATGTAGTAGCCAAATTGGCTGGTGAGTGAAAAAGTTAATTTCAAACCCTGGTTATTGGTGAGAAAAAAACAATAATGATCGAGTTCTCTCTACTAACAATGCCCTGGAAACTACTCACAGCACTCTAGCATTATGGGAGCAAGTTTTGAATGGATAAGACATTCAAACTACTCATATTTAGAATAATTTGATTTGCACACATTGCTTTGATTCTTTTTCTTTCAGCCAGTGAGATGTCAATGTCATCAGCAGAAGTCAGGGGTCAAAGGTGAGAGAAGAACTCATCATGATAAATCCACTCAGACGGTGTGGCGCCCGCCCCATCATCACCCTGCTGTGAGTCATTTCTCGCTATCTGGCTAACAACGTGCATGTCAACTTGATCGCATCATCAAGGCACCCAAAACTCTCCCAAAATGTCAGTGTAGTGAGACGAGTGTATCTGTGTGTGTCCTTGGTGAGCCGTCTGCCTCGTTTTTATTTCCTGTTTCCCTCTAAACCTCTCTAGGCTTTATAGGTGGCTAGTTGTTTACAAAAGGGGGAAACAAATGTGTTGTCAGGGCTGATAAATCAGACAACACATTCCTTCTGTTCTTTTCCTCTCCTCCATCCTTTCCTCCCTCGCATTCATTTTTCATGGTGAAATAGCCCGACGGTCTCGCGGGATGCACTGAGCTGAGGCTAGTTTGCCGAGGTGCCGATTTGGCCAATTTGCAGCTGCTAGGGGAAACCGGGTATCTGCTACAGAGTGCAGAATGATTGTCATCTCCTATTTAGGTGAAGCCATGCTGCACTTACTCCAGTGGTTTAGCTTTCAGAGCCCCAGCCTGGGAAGTTCACCAGGGGACGTGTTCTTATTGAGGACCGGCACACAATCAGTAAAGCTAACGGCACACGGTGAAAGCTGAAATCAGGAGAGGTTATAGGGAGGAGAGAGAGTTGAGGGAGATAACAAGAGATGGATGAGAATTTGGAAGTGGAAATGAGGAAGAGAAATAAACAGTTATTGGGGATTGGAGATAACAGGACAACTTGTTCAGTTTGCATATATGTTAGTGTTTAAAAAATAAAAGAGTTCAAAGTTTCATTTTCTTTGCCTGTATGACTTTCACCACCTACAGTATATGAATTTTCTTCTGTGGGACATAAATGAACATTTAGAAGATTGCTGCTGCTCTTTTCCATATAATCAAAGTGAATAGTGACCATGGCTGTCAAGCAAAATTATCTGTCATAATTGAAATTTTAGTCTGTTTCTTGCACTAAGCTGTTATATGGTTTTAAAAAACTTTGAATATAGTGTATGATTCGTATAGTGTATGATTTTTTTGAAAATGTGTTATTTTGGGCACTTAATAGCGCTTGGTCACCATTCACTTTCATTATATGGAACATGCATCTCTGACATTCTGATAAACCATGTGTTCCATTAAAAAAAAAAAGAAGCCATGAAGGTATGGACAGGACAAGTGGGTGAACTTTTTTTTTTTTTGATAAGATTTATATTTCAATTTCACAAAGAAATGTGCAGCATTTTGTCCAAGCAATAATAAAAGGACACATTTAATTTATAATTTGTCTTAAATCTAATTTTGTTAAAAAAAATTATAATAACCGTGAATCGAATCGAATCGTGAAATCAAAATCGTGAATCGAATCGTGAGTTGAGTGAATTGTTACATCCCTACAATTTAATGTAGAAAATCAGTTGTAAAATCTTAGAAATGGCAGGAAATATTAGCTTAAAGGGATAGTTCACCCAAAAATAGAAAATTTATCAATTTACTCACCCTCATGTTGTTCCACAACCATGTGACTTCGAAACAAAAATGAAGATATTTTTAATGAATTCTGAGAGGTGAGGAAATAATGAGAGAATTTTCTTTTTTTTTTTCATTGAACTACCACTTTAAGGTTTTTTGACGGGATGTTAAAAGTTAAACTTCACGTGAGTTTATGATGAAATAAATTATCAATAATCAGTTATAACTTGTCACAAAACTGCAAACACTCTAAAGAAATGTATAGCATGTTAACAATTTTTAATCAGTGGTTGCTGGCTTTATCATAACTCAAACACTCAAATATTTGTTCTGCTTACCACGAGTGTGACATTTTCCTGGATGGACTACCTTTGTTGTCCTTGGAACAACGTTCCTTTCAGGCGATCATAGATCTCACTCTTTCTGTAATGCTAAATTAATGCCTAAAATTAGCAGGTGATGACTGGTTGATTGGACTCATTTCTGTAAAGAATGTTGATTCAGGAAAATGTCCTACTTGTGTAAATGACATCTTGTACATTAATTATGTACCAGATATCATAGCATATTTTGTTTACCCCAGTTGTGTCTTGTAAAACAGTTATTACATATCATTCTTGTCTACACACTGCCATTTTAAGAGAAATCTGCAAATTGCACATTGAGTGCATACTCAGTAATGTGCTGTATCTTGTTCATTTAAGCATTAAGTGAGTCTTGCTGAGGCAATATTTTGACTGGTCCACTTTACAGCTTTATTCTGGCCAGGAACAACCCACTTAGACAGAAAGAAACTTGCTCTTATGTGCTCTTTAGAGGTGGGTGAATCTGAAATTGGTCATACCATAATAAAAAAAAGCAGTCTCTATGAATGGTTCTGTCTGTCAAAAAGTACAGATAAGTTTCACAGACATGAGTTAATAGCAAGCCAAATATACAGTTGTGCTGATGAATATCCCATTTACTTGTTATTTAGCCAAAGCCAAATATCGTTCTAATTCTGTTTGATTGAAACAGTAATTTTGTCTTTTTTTGATATGTCATATGAAAGTTTAAAGTCCGACTAAAATCAGATTTTTGGGGTCAGTAAGATGTTTTAATGTTTTTGAAAGATGTCTCTTATGCTCAAAGACTGCATTTATTCGGTCAATAATTCAGTAAAAACAGTAATTTTATGAAATATTAAAGTTTTATAACAACCATTTTCTTTTTAAATATTTTTTAAAATGTGATTTATTCCTGTGATGGCAAAGCTGATTTTCAGCAGCCGTTACTCCAGTGTCGTATGATCCTTCAAAAATCATTGTAATTTGCTAATTTGGGGCTCAAGTAAAACATTTCTTATTATCAATGTTGAAAATAGTTGTACTGCTTTATATTTTTGTGTAAACTGATAATTTTTTTCAGGGTTCTTCAATAAGTTCTAAAAAGTATTTAGAATATTTAGAATATAAATAATTTGTAACATTATAAATGTCTTCACTGTCACTTTTGATAAATTTAATGCATCCTTGCATTAATTAAGTGTTAATTAAAAAAAAACAAAAAAAAAAAAACAATTACTTACTGACCCCAGTGGTAATGTATACATTAATTGAACTACAATCGGCCTTGGTCTTGTGTGCTTGCTTCAGAAGATCCTTCATATATTCAGTTACCCAATTTTTGTCACGTATACTTAGACAGATGAACACTATAGCTCGATTAAGCAAAAAAACTAAACAAAACAAAAAACCCCTGCTGTAACTCGATTATAGCTGTGCATGTAAACATACTCTCAGAGTTATAAAGGTAAACAAGTCTAGTGTTCTGTTCATAATGAAAAGGTTCGAGAGACTCAAGACCATGCTCACTTTCTGGGCATCAGGTTTGCGCCATACAGCGATAATTTGTTCCCTTTTGATTTGTTCACTTCAACATTGCATTTGATAATGCTTTATGGGGAAACTCCTTCCTCCAAATACTACTGAAACCTTATTGAATCACGCCAGTTACACTGGTCAATGGCGTTTAAGCGCGTGAAATATAGAGGGGGCTTCCCTCGCTAAATAAGGCAATGCTTGGACGTCATCCATTCAGAATCTTTTCCTTCAGCCAACCTTCTGCAGGAAGCCTATCATCAAAGACTAATCACCGTGATCTACACGCTGCAGTGGACAATGCCTACTCTTCCCCTGCTGTGTTCCGGTGAGCTTCAGACAAGGATGACCTCTTGCGATTGCCTCTCCTGCGCAGAGCCAATCAAACCTTCTGATGACCATCATCTTGGCCATCGTCCAAGGTGATGAACTCGCCCAACAAACCCTGCCGTGCTCTTACTCTACAGCCTCTTTCGAGCTGAGGAGGAAAGTGCCACGAGCTTCTGATATGGATCTGTCAGGGTCAGGCCAGTATTTTGACTGGCCCACTTTACAGCTTTATTATGGCCAGGAACAACCCACTTAGACAGGAAGAAACTTGCTCTTATGTGCTGTTTAGAGGTGGGTGAATCTGAAATCGGTCATACCATAATAAAAAACAGCAGTCTCTATGAATGGTTCTGTCCATCAAAAAGTACAGATAGTTTCACAGACACGAGATAAAAGCAAGCCAAATATACAGTTGTGCTGATGAATATCCCATTTACTTGTTGTTTAGTCAAAGCCAAATATCGTTCTTTGCCCTGCTGTGCTCTTCCTCTACAGCCTCTTTCGGTCCGATGAGGAAAGTACCACGAGCTTCTGATGTGGATCTGTCAGGTGACAAGCTCGCTTTGCCTCAGTGCCCACACTCCCCTCACCCCCTGCTGCAGGTTCCTTTCCAGTGCGCTTCATGACCACTGATCTTCGTCCCTCTCCTGACGCGCAATATGTGGTGTCCTTCGGCACTATGGAGGGCACTTGAGGATGAGGAAGATGCTATTTCGGTGGCAGCGTCTGCGAAGGATGAGTGGTCCAACAGCCCGCTGGATTATACTGCGCCCCACGACAGCGACGCAGGGGACCTCCATCATAGTAATGTAGAGCTCCTACACGTCCTGTCCAAGGCAGTTGATGAGCTCGGTTTAGAGTGGGCGCCTCCTGCCAAGCCAGCCAGAAGCTGTCTGGACGAATGGTACCTCAAGTCGGACCACAGCCGGAAGGACACTTTGCGGAGACCCGGCCCCTTTTTCACCCAAGGTGCACGATGAAATATCAAATTCTTGGAACGCACTGCTCACCGGTCGAGTGCACAATCAGGGATCTTCCCTCCTTTCTTCTGTGGATGGCTCTGACCAATTGGGGTAAGTTAAACTCCCCACTAGTGGAAGAAGCCATTGCTGCCCATCTCTGTCCGGCAGCCGCATTGAACTTTGCCGGCAAGGCTTTCTCTGCAGTGTTCAAAGCAGCTTCAGCACTGCATGTGATGGCAATCCTCGAGGTCTATCAGGCTAAACTGCTCAAGGCGGGCTGGACCCTGAAGTTTTCAAAGAGCTCCGACGTGCCATGGATCTGGCCCTTAGAGCGACGAAGGTGACAGCTCGAGCGATTGACTGGGAAACATGGGAAATCTTGTGGTGCTAGATCGTCACCTGTGGCTTACTCAGAGTTAAAAGACTCAAATAAGACTGCCCATCTGGATGCACCCATGAACCCCTCATGGCGGCGGTGTAGACTTTCACGGAACGCTTTTTGTTGAAGTGCAAAAACAGTCGAAAGCCATTAGCCACTTCTTGCCAAAGCGTATCGCTACATGCTTCAGTTCTTCTGCAGACCGCCCCGTTTCAACGGTGTGTTAATGTCCACTGTACGGGAGCAGAATGCCTCAGTTCTGCGAGAGGAAATACACAACCTACTTGCAAAACGTGCTGTAGAGACAGTGCCCCTTGCAGATCGCGAGAGTGGCTTCTACAGTCGTTATTTTCTGGTACCAAAGAAAGATGGCGGACTCCGCCCATTCGTGGATCTGAGACATGATTTCGTTGAAATGAACAAACTTCAACTGATTTATACGTGATGGCACCGGTGCCGCAGCTATTTCACATCACCAGTGTTTCACCAGTGTTAATTCCACCCCCGGTGTGACGCAGCATCGTTTTAGCTGGTTTAGGTTTAGCTTTATTCGTTCCCCATAAGCATTAGAAAATGCAATATCGAAGTTATGAATTGTAAGGGAGCGTCTCCGGTTACTCACGTAACCTCGGTTCCCTGAGATGAGGGAACAAGACATTGCACTTACTGCCATGTCACCTAGGTCAGGATCTAATAATTCCAAGTTGCTTCAGTCAAGATTCTGAATGGATGATGTCCAAGTGTTGCCTTATATAAAGAGAGAAGCCCTTCATATTTCGTGCACTTGAATGCCATTGGCCAGTGTTACTGATGTGATTCAATAAGGCTTCAGTAGTATTTGGAGGAAGGGGTTTCCCCATAAGCATTAGCAAATGCAATGTCTAGTTCCCTCATCTCAGGGTGGTCAAAATGCAAAATCCCCCATAAACTGGTCAAAATGCACAACACCGCTGTATGCTGCGTGTAATACGTGTGCGCACTCTGATGTAAACAAGCGCGGACGTGAAGCACATGGCGGAACATGTGAGAGACGCTCTGGATGAAAGCGCACTTTCACTCTCTGACAGTCTTTTGCACTTTAATCTGTGTAAAACTTTTAACTTTATAAATTTTTCTGTATTGCTTTATTGCATTTAAATGTTCAGTTATTTTTGTTATAAGAAAAAAGTTATTAAACCTGTTATACTCCTTGATTTCTTGATCATGATGGTGAAACATACTTGGTAATAAAGCTCAAATATTTACTAAAATGTGAGGGGTGTACTCACTTCTGTGAGATACTGTATATACACAATATAGTTACACCAGGCAGTGAGTCAGGGCTGTATAAATAGGATATTAGTGTAATGAGAGAGAGAGAGGAGGAGGAGATGTGGTGTGAGACAGATGAAAGTGGAAGCTGTTTAAGAGGGTTAGACAAAGTCAGCAGATGCCCGCTGGGCAGTTTTGAAGTGTCTCTGTCAGGTCTAGGTGGGTCACTGCACTGGTTGGATCACACCATTCGTTCCACAGTGTGTTTGTGTGGATGGCTGTGCTGTGCCCTGTCTTCAGGTGTGTTTGTGCAGGGATTTTGGATACACATTGCTGTGCACCAGTGCGGTCAGTCGAAGAGCCAACATTTGTTGTCTGAAACGGCATGAACACATGCAGGTTTAATAGATTGTGTTTGAGAGGGAGAGAGATCTAGGAGTAATAGGATTCACTATAGAAGAAGAGCATTTTTATGTCTGCAGTTACATTATTTTACATTTACTTTGGCAAAATTAAATGTTATGAATATTGTTCTGAATATAATTAATAATGGACAAACAGGTAGCTCTGTCTCAAACTCATCCCATTGACTGAGCTAGAAGTTGGCATGTCAGATCAAACAAACAGAGCTGCAAAACCATAGGAAATTCAACCTACAAATGGCTATAATTGGTTATAGTTGTCTGCACATTAACCTGGAATGGGTGTGGAAACCGGTTTTTGCCTCAGAGGAAAAATCAAACAAAAAATAAAATAATAAATCTGATGTTGTGAGAGATGAAATTACATTGTGATTATGAAAAATAAGTATAAGATATATATACTACTGTTCAAGGTATGGAGTTAGCATGAATCAAACGTATCACGGTTTCCACAAAAACAATAAGCAGCACAAGGATCTTTGATTTCCTGAGGATCAAATTAACATATAAGAATGATTTCTAAAGGATCATGTGACACTAAAGACTGCTTTAAAAATTCTTATCGACCCCAAACTTTTCAATGGTAGTGTATATAATAATAAAATTGTGAAGATAAACTATTGTATTAAATAATTATTTTATTTTAGAGGTGGACAATTAGCTTCCATAGATTAGAGAATGTATATTACTTGGGAAAAAAAGCAATCAACGCTTTAAAGGATTTGACTCCTCTCCAGAATTTTAAAGGGATAGTTCACCCAAAAATGAAAATTCTGTCATGAATTACTCACCCTCATGTCGTTCCAAACCCGTAAGACCTC
>NW_015653466.1:2117491-2123596 GCF_001515625.1 Sinocyclocheilus rhinocerous | reverse complement strand
GATCAGTGTCCAGAAACGTAGCAAGGAGATCGGTAAAATAATCCATGTGACATCAGGGGTTCAACCGTAATTTTACAAAGCTACGAGAATACTTTTTGTGCACAAAAGAGAAAAAAATAACGACTTTATTCAATAATTCGTCTCCGCCACGTCACCCTAGTGCCATTTTTGAGAATATCCACTGAACGCAAACAATGTATGTTGTTCTGTGTCAGCCACACCACACGGATATGTTGTTTTCGTTCAAATCAAAGCACAAACAACGTAGAAACGTATCCGCGTGGCGCAGCTGACACAGAACAGCATACGCTGTTTGCGTTCAGTGTATATTCTCCAAAATGGCGCTACAGGGTGACGCGGAGGAGGCGAATTGTTGATTAAAGTAGTTATTGTTTTTCTTTTGCGCACAAAAAGTATTCTCGTAGCTTCATAAAATTACGGTTGAAGCCCTGATGTCACATGGATTATTTTACCGATCTCCTTGCTACGTTTCTGGACGTTGATCGTGGTAGTACCCTTGCTGTCTATGGGAGGGTCAGAGAGCTGTCAGATTCCATCAGAAATATCTTAATTTGTGTTCCTGAAGATGAACGGAGGTCTTACGGATTTGGAACGATATGAGGGTGAGTAATTCATGACAGAATTTTCATTTTTGGCTGAACTAACCCTTTAAGTCCATATGAATGAACTTAAAACTTGTTGCTATACCAATATTTTTAGCAACAATTTTTACAGTAAATTTCAGTAAGGTTCAATTTGCAATAAATTGAAGATAGTGTAACTGTGTTTGCACACAGTAAATTATTCAGTTGTATTATCCTTACTATGCTGTATCGCAACTTTTTTTAAGCCCATGGCAGTGGAGGATTCAAGCATATATCATGAAAAATAGGTGAGGACAGCAGTAATATAGTTTTGTAGTAATTTAATTTTGCAAGAAGAAAGCTGTGATAATTTTAGAGAATGTCATGGATTGTAAACATTGCTGTAGTTCAGGTAGAGCAGATGTCAGATTGTTTGGTGTCTTCCTTAACAGATCTGACCCTCTTCCTTTTTTTTTTTTTACTCCACTGTTCTTTCTGGTCGGTCTGTCTTCTTCCCATGTTCTCCTCTCTGTCTTTTCCTTTTCTCTTTTCTCTTCCTATTTCCTGATTGGATGAACTTGTGCTCTGTGTTGTTTCTCCCCCTCTGCCTATCCCATAATACTCCGGGACAGGGGTGGAGCATCTTACACATTACTTCCGTGACACAGCGTGGTACAGTAACCTCTACTAAAAGCTTCAGCCTTTGCATGGTCACGTGACGTGAATGACCGATGCATGCTTTTTTTTTATTTTTGAAGCATGGATATTCTGTTTTTTTTTTTTTTTTTTCAAACATTCACAAAATACAGTTGGCATGAGACTTTTTTTCCTCTCTTTTTTTTCATGACTTTTTTTGCCCAAACCACCTATATGAAGTCCTAATGTTTCTGCTCCTCTCTTCCTCCGTGGGCTGTGATTGCTGTGGTTGTGTCAGATCTGTCTTTGCTTTGATGGAGCTACAGTGTTTACTGGTGTGTTCTGGGAGACCCACCATCTCTCTCAGCCTGCTCCCAGAGACTTTATCCAAACAGTCATCTGTCTGCACAGGTGAACCAGGGTTTAAATATCTCAAACATACACACAAGCAATGAATTAGCCCATAGTGCAATTGTCCTTGGTCCTGTGACTGCACAGGGAGATGCTGAAACGTTTTTAGAGGGCAATTAAAATAAAATTATCCGATAACTCCTTCAGGATTCACATTATAACCTCCACTTCTACAAACCCAGGATATTAAAAACTCTTCTATTATCAAAATGGCCACATTTCATCAGCCAAATCTTACAGTAAGATGAATGACTGAATTAAAGCCAGACTTTATTACAGCTCTCTCTGTTGTAATATCCAGCAATCGTGTTACAAAGTTATCTTGTGAAACATTTTGGAGGCAGTTGATTCGCCCTGCTCTTCTTTGAAATCTGGATGCTTTTTTAGGGCTCAACGATAAAGGATGTTTCTCTTCTAGGCCAAACAGGCCAATACTTCAGATTTTAATAGACACCACCACAAAAAAAACAAACAAACAAAAAACAACAAAACTATAAAATTATTTTAATTACTTTAAAATTATTTTTTTAATTATTATTCGCTTCACAAAAAAAAAGTTTTTATTTTAATTAATAAGGTTTTCTTTACCAATAAATAAATACAATTATAATTTGCAACACTAGCTGGAAATTATGCAACTATTACTATGTGAAAGCTAAGAATTCATATTCTTTTTCTAAACAATTCTAAAACAATGGCATAAAGTGCAAAGCATTACTGATTTGTGATAGTCTTGCAAGCATCCTACAAGTCATCGTTGCAATTTTGGCACATCCTCATCTCTAGTGGTGTTATAGTAACTTTTCCTTTCAGACATACTAATCAGCAGAATTCAAAAAATTTTCAATACATCAAACAAAGCCATTTGAACACAACATATGTGATCCATTAACATAAGTATAGTGACAACTCTGCATTGGTCTGCTCAACCATGCTTAATATTGAGCCCTGCTCTGTAAAGACTCAATCTATAACCTGGTCCTCATTCTACTGGAAATATATCAGATACTTCAGGTACTTATACAGAAACCCCTTCTTCTGTTTGCCGTCGTTGTTTTTCATTTTACTGTCTTGTTGCTGTTGTTTGTTTAGTGCTGCATGATTCCTTTGTTTTTATGATGTTAGTATTGTATTATGAAACCGATATTTTTAACTCTAAATTTAACTAAATTCTAATTAAATGAGCCTTGTTTGAAGACAATATAAAAACACCTGTGATGAATTCTATATTAAAGTTGCTATGTTGCTTGGCAACCCCAAAACTGCCTAGAGTCAGTATAATGAACTATATTTCTGGGCACAAGAATTGTTTATCATGTGCAAATTGTTTATTGAACATTGTTATCATTTATCATAATGCTGTTGCTGCCATTTTATAAAAGCAATAAGGCTGTGGGGCTATTCATTACAGCAATTTTACCACAGTTAAGGGTATTTTAGGTACTAATCTTTGCATTATGCTTAAAACCATATCTTAACCATAGTAAAATTACTGTAAAAAGTGGCCTTGAGTGTCTTATTGCTTCTTTTAATGAAAGTGTAGAAACAGCATTATGACAACAAGCTAAGATGATAACAGTACACCAATGTTCAATAAATATTTTACACACTAAAACAATTTATCCGCTAAATAATATAGTTCATTTTTTTACGGGAATGTCATCCTCTGGAACTGGGGGTTTCACTAATAAAGCAAGACATTAAAATTAATTGGATGGGCAACTTGACTGAAGCAAATCAATTATTGGTGTAAACCGCTTATTAATATCTGTTTTAATCATTTAATTCCTTTAATGATTCTGAAAGCATTGTTGAAAACAGTGAATGCATTATGGATGTGTTCTCTGCAGGTGTCCGTACACGTGTCTGCACCCCTGAGTCTTTCTGATGTCACATAGAGGTGTGACCGTCTGTACCTCACAATACTAAATTCGCTGACAAACCTCCTGCACACAAACTCTCACACACATGCTTTTACCCCCTTGTACCTGCACTGTACTCTTGTTCAGTGTTCTTTAAGTGAGGAACGACCATGTTGTTTTTTTGCGCTCTCTAATGGTAATGCTTTACATCTCTCTCATTCTGACATTTTCTCAGCCCTGTGGTGATAAAATTGTTTTGTGATGGTATCTGGATATAATACAAACGTTACAAATGGTCTCCGGCTGATTAGATATGTGGCGGGCTGCATGAAATCACTGTTAGCCAGTAGGGGGTGCTGTAGTTTCAGTACAGCTGCGCTCTTTTGCAGCCCATGAGAAACAAAGAGAGTGAATGAGAAGGAAACAAGGACTTACACCACTGTCATGGTGTACAGTTGTCTTCATTGAAACTCACCTGCATACATGCTCATCCACCCAAAACAATTCGGTAACACTTTAGAATAATGGTCCGTTGTTAACAAGTAACTATGCAGGAAGTAATAGGTAGTACTACATTAACACTTAACTTAATACTATTAACTAATAGAGAAGCGAGATCAACTAAGCAGTAAGTAGTAGCAAATTTAGGACAAAGGTAGTTCCTTATTAGATATTTGATAATTATTAAATAAAAATATCCTCATTGAGAACTACTTGTGAACTATGACCAGTTAATAAAGAATAACCAATTAATTACTAATCACAACAGTAACGTCTTAAAAGTGAACAATTTGGTTCTTTGTGGAAACTAATTTATGAATTTGATATCCCCCAAATAAGTCGGCTACATTTTAAAATTGTGACTACTACTCTTACCAAAGGATGGATGTTCAAACTTAAACAGAATAGTAATAAAAATGAAAATTCACTTAAAAATGTTAATAATTAAGAAGTGATGCTGACAAGCTCATGATTGAATTAGTTCACAATTATGATCTCTGCTTCGTGTCAGTTCAGTATCAATGTATCCCACTCCAAAAGACCTACTGGTAAAATATCACTAGTGCTTCACACAAATGTATGACTGTACAGTATGGCAGATATAAAATGTTAAATAACTTATTAATTTACTTGTGAGTAATTACTGAGGGGTTCATGTTTTTTTCACTTTAAAATAATTCCTACTCTTACCAAAAGATGGATGTTCTTTGTTTATTTTTAAAGAAAACATAAAATAAGAAAACTGCTGCTGCGTTCTATTTATTACATATTGACACAAATTTCAAATGATTTTCAACGGTCGCTTTGTCGCGTCCAGTGTGGTAACTCTTCCTGCTCTGTCTATAGGGGGCAGTAGTGGGTCAAACCCAAAACCAGGACCCTCCGTGAACCACAAGGCCCAGCAGCTTCTTCCTCCTCCGTCCAGAGGTTTGCCATGCTTCATGGCAGGAAACCACATCATTACTCGCGGCCGACTATCCCAGCCTTGGCCAGCAGTGGTCGATGCTGACCCACAACACAATGCTTCGGTACCGCTCGGCGTCTCCACAAGACTTACAAAGCCAAAGATCCACTGAGGGTCAGCTGCAGCCATAGACACTAATAAGGCTACCTCCCTAAACGCATGATCACACATGCGGCTTGCACTAGATGATGGTGTTAGTGGCTAGATAACGTTTTAAGCTAAACAAAGCAGCTAAGCTATCGGATCTAACTATGCAACAAAAAGTAGTGTCACAATCAGCGCATCTGTTGCACAAAACCGCCCTATCACTTCAAACTAAAAGTCATTGATCATAATTCCTTAACCACTAAGAAACCTTTACCACTCACAATTACATCATCCATACAAGATCGTTCTAATCTAGCTGAGCTCCTAATGGATTGACAAACTGAAGGAAAGAATGACAGACAGAAACTCAGTCTGAAAGAGAAGGCAAAAGCAGAGAAAACGAGTACTAGAGAAGTCTTTTTACTAATACTCAACAAACGTCAAAGAAGACGCGAGTGCTGTGCCATAGACTGCCTGTGGAGATTATTCGAGACACCCTCAGTGTCTGGCTATTTCCTCATGCGGTGTGCCCTCAGGACATCAACTCGTTTAGTGGGTGAATATGACATTTACATCACCAACCTCCTGAGGTTTAACTGCGAAAACGCATATTATTTTCTACGCAGCCTCACAGATCTTGTCTTAAAGAGAGTCATTATGTCATGTGACCCAAGTCTCCTTTCCAGTTTCCAAAGGAAAACTTCTCAGTCTGCTGTGATTTGATCTGTTTGTGTATTACTTTATGCCTCATTTCACATCCTTGTCTGAATTCACCACATAAACACGAAGAAAACAGTGCAAGCTACAAAATCTAATTTTTTTTTATCGTTCTCATTCCTAGAGTACGTCTAGTTTCTCAGTGCAGCAGTGTCTTTGACCTATAGACACAGTGTTTTGGCAGGAGGGCGGGCACGCCACTGTCAGTGCTTCCTTTATTTTCACCTTGGCTGCAGTCATGATCAGCAGATTTTCAGTTTAATTAGGCTTATGCCTCATGTATTAACAAGGTTCTTTTTCTTTATGAATTATGGCATGCTCGAAGCATAAACTTGCTTTTTCA
>NW_015653466.1:2098091-2117224 GCF_001515625.1 Sinocyclocheilus rhinocerous | reverse complement strand
TTCCCCCCCCCCCCCCCACATTAGTTGCATACAAAATTGTTATAATGCTTTTTAATTATTTATACATTAAGATGTTTACAGTTAAAATGCCTTTATTAAGCTGTTCAGTCTGTTCCAGTGCTGCAGGAATACAATTTTTGCCTTCTCTTTGGAGCAGAAATACTCTTGCGGTGAAACTTTAAATGTACATAAATTACCCACTTGAAGATTTTTGTCTTGATGTTTCAATAACTTATTTTTGGCTCTGCAAGTAATGATACTTAAAACAGTATAATTTATGGAAAAATTGGACAATTTGTCCTTTGCCATAAGGTTGATTGATTTGATATGAGGTTGCTTTTGTTACCAGTAGGTGTTTTCTGAGGGAGGATGGTTTCCAGTTTGGTTTCCTTAGGGAAATGTTTCTCTTTTCTTAAGGTCAGATTACATAAATGTGTCTCAGAAGGTTGATAAGATTGTCAATAATTTGAGTTGTTGTGCTTTTGGCATGCCTTGATACATAATGCACTGTAATACACAAATATACAACAATATCCACTGCATGGAAGCACATGGATTTATCTGTACTATGATTTAAAATATGCAAGAACCCACCTCTTGTGTGTTTGTGCAATATATGTATCAGAGCGTATATACATATCAGTATATATACCCTTAACCTTCAAAGTGGATGTTTATTCTAAAGCAAAGGTGATTCCATTTTTGCCACCATAAACGCATTGGGTATTACAACATGCTCTCACGTGGGCCACATACTTCTAGACGCACCCTAAGCAGAGATGGGCAGCCATGTCTAAAACCAACTAAAGTAAATCAATAGAAGAAGGATATTTGTGTGCGTGTTTCTCTCTCACCCAACTCTGTGGTTATACTAAGCATAAAATCAATGGAGGGCTTGTTTTATAATGCTCTGGAGGCACTTTGTTTGTATTTCTCTCTCTTTTTATCGCTGTACGTGTGCAGGAGGAGAGGTCCCACGTAATACGCTGTCGCTCGTGTCAATATGTCTGTTTACAGATAGGAGTATCTTCTCTTTCATTTGCCTGTTAACAAATGAGGCGATACACAAAAAAATAGTGTATAATTAAAGGGATAGTTCACTCAAAAATTGCTTATGTCGTTCCGAAGTATGATGACTTTCTTCTGTGGGAGACAAAAGTAGATATTTAGCAAAAAGCCCATATAATGAAAGTCAATAAAGTAGAAATGGCACTAAAATGTTCCTGTCTGCTTACGTTTTGGACCACTTTGACCAATTGGGTAACAGTAACAGTTAACAAATTGTTAATTATACCTTTGTGTTCCACAGAAAAAAAGACATACAGGTTTGGAATGACATTTTTATTTTTGGATAAACTGTGTCTTTAGACGGAGATGCAAAAAACTGCAACGTTTCAAGAATATCTGCAAAGATGCCGGTTCCTTTAACAAATCACCATTGAGGAGCCGCAGTGTGGAAAAAAACATGATCAAGAGCAGTTAACTGCACCAATAAAATACTAGGTATTATATTTCCAAATTGCAAAAATAAATGCACTCATACAAAGACCTGGTACTGTTGTGTAAAATATATTTATGACTTGCTGTCCATGTGTGTATGCCACCTTCTGGGTTCTTATCATCTGAACAATTCTTTGATAGCATGAAAATGTCTGAAACAAACACTTGCCATGAACTCCTTTTTTTTTTTAATCCCATTTTTCCTTACATATAGTTCATGTCTTGCCGTGTTTTTCACCTGTTGTGACCCAAGAGTATGCAGCAATGTCAGAATGCTACCATTGCTCCATTGTAGCTTCATAAATACAACAGCTGCCAACCTGTTTGTATGGACAGAAGAGATGTTTACTAAAAGAGGAATGAATTCAAGCACTTTAAATGACCCATTTCAACTTCCACACTGGAGAGACTGTGGTCTTGTTGACCCGTTTGATTTGCTGTCATCTTATTGTGTGCAACTAAATTTATTTGGCTGTTTGTGTCTTGATGTTCTGTCCCTGTGTGCCCTGGTCCAGTGGACATTGTGAGACTTTAATAAAGTGAAGGAATAAGATTCACACTCTTTGTTGCAATTTCTTTGTGTCAGACATTCATTTGCGTGGATTGCTACAGCTCTTCCTTCTTCAGGGCTGCTTTATGCCACCCTGTTCATTATACTGTAAATCCACACATTGGGAAAGAATTGTCTAATATCCTCAGAGTCTGCCCCAAAGACTGTTTGTATAAACAGCCTTGACAATATAAAGACAAATAAGAGCTGAACTTCAGCATTTTCAGAAGAAAAGTTTCTGCATTGTTTTTCCAATGCTAAATGGGTATACAGAGAAATTAAATTAAATTCCTTCAGTTTCATGGTGCAATTACACTGAAAACAGTCTGGAGTTAATATTTTAACCAATTATTTTAGTTGAGAAAAGACAAGAAAAGTTTTATATGAAAAAGCTTTGAAATTGTTTTGACGGTATGATGATATTTTGGGGGGCTGCTGCGTTGTCAAACAGTTGCTTGGGTGTCTTTAGGCAGTTCTAGGAGATAGATTAATGGATAGATGGATCCTATAGTATAGATGGGTTGGATAGAGATAGATGGATACAATGGGTATTATAGATGGCTAGATACTGTAGTAACTAGATGGATGGATACAATAGATAGGTAGATAGATACTAGATACAGATAGATACTACAGATAGATGGATAGACTACAGATAATCTGCGTTTGTCTTTCTCAAATGTCTTGTTGCTGACAGCCTGTATCCTCTCTCATGGCGTTGATGATTGTGTGAAGATTCGTTGAAGGGCATAGATCCAGGGACGCCATGCTGCTGCCAACGAGATATTCTCGTTTCTCAGTGCACTGAACTGAAGATGCTGCGTCCTCCAATTCTCTGCAGCAGTTCTGGGCTAAATGCAAGTGGTGTTGATGTACAGCCTGAATATGTGTTCTACAAGGAACAGACTCTGCATTCCCTGCTTGGAAAGTTAGAGGCCTTTATTTTTATATATATCTTTTTTTGACTTTTTCACTAAATTTTTCAAAATGTTTTTTTTCTTTTGATCTACTAGGAAGTGTCAAAGGGGCCTGCTCAGGTGAGATTGGTCTGGTCAGTCAGCCAGTAGAAGCATGTACAGTATATGCGTTTGAAGTGTATTTGGCTTTGAAGTTGAGTGTAGGAGGGTTAACTCCAACCAGGACACTGATTGCTATTGTAGCACATAGCGGGAACTGATTGGATGACTTAACTGGAGTCTTCCTATCCAAAGTGTTGACCTTCTGACCCCATCTGCCCCACCAATCATGTTTTCGAACTGTAATCTAGAGGTCAAGATATTAGATGGGTATCTTTGCAGTGAATGCTGAGTGTCTAATGGTCTCTTGACTGGATAAATTAGGTATGTGTGGGTGTGTGTGTGAGAGAGAGAGAAAGAGAAAGAAAGAAAGAAAGAAAAGGAAGAGAGATTGGAGAATGCAGTGTGAAAGAAATTAATTACATAATTATTGTCTGTGATTATCCGGACCTCCAGAGTGTGTTTGTTTTTCTGTTGTTCATTTGTTTATTTCAATCCAAAACAAAGGCATTGACAGTTTTTTTTATTTCCTTGTAATAAAACTCTACAGAAAGAAAGGTTTGGAAAATGGAGAAGAGAAAACAAAAAGGAACAACACTGTCCTTTTCTCTCACTTATTTCTCTTTTTCTCTATAAGATTCTTTTCCAAGCATGGCTGGGTCAGAGGACCACGGAGGTCTGTGCCACAAGCTTCACAATTCAGTCCATAAATGCTTATCAAGGTTAATATCTAATAATATACTAATATAAAAACTAATATGTAAAAAAGACAAAGTTATAAGGATGAAATCTTTAGCAGAATGAGTTTTTTCCCCCTGCATCGTTTAATGTAGAAAAATGTGTATCGGCTTGCTTGAATAGGCTGTCCTGTCTTGGAGAAGAGGAACGCTAGAGTAGTATCAAGCACTCAGACATGCACCACTCGGACCTCTGCTCTTCATCACCACGCAATCACTGGAGTGAGCACTTAAACTCATTTTACAGGCTGCCTAGAGGTCAGACAACACTTACAGCTCTGCATTCAATGCCCATTGAAGAAGATTTTGCTGTCCTGCAAACACACAAGGAGGTCATCATGAACAAAGTTGTTTAAAGCATTGTGAAGACTGAGGCCTGTTTCACACAATTTCATTTCGATGTCCATTTTAACAGTTTAAAAGGTTTATAACGCTCTTGTGAGCAGTGCGTGCTGTGAGTTTCGGCAGATCCCCCCCCCATGCATTAGATGCTGAACTCAGCGGAAAACATGTTGAAAAATAAGCTATTTACACAATCTTTTGCTGTATAGGGTTTTGTGAGGACACAATAATGGAGTGAGCTGGTCTCCCATTGCTTGAAAACACATCTGTTGGGCTTTGGGTTCTGTTCTGGATGAATTAATTACCATTTGGATGTTAAAGTTATCCCCCCTCCTCATGTAAAATGCATTTCAACAATCAAGTTTGTAATAATTCTCAATGGCACACTCTTGATAGCCATTTTATAATTTATGGCTGTTATTAAATGAAATGCTTAACGTAGTAACCCAGAAATCACTTTACTTTCTGTTTAGAGATGCAGCTACAATGCTGTCAGCGTGAAAACACAATACAAGCCTGCAGTAGACGTAGAACTGGACACTACCATGGTACATATAAGCCACTATATCAGTTATTTTTTAGGATCTTTGATAGTTTCATCTCTATGATATGAGTAATCCTATTTATAACATTTTTTTTGTTTATCCAAGTACAATATACAGTTGAACTATGAGGAGATTCCCTGTAGGGATCAGACCTGCAATCTTCTGTTTACCAGCCCTGAGCTTTAACCATTAGTTTGTTCCAGATCTGTCTCTGTGGTCCCACCTCTAAACCGGCTGCATGTATTCAGTGCACAAGTGAACTGCCATCTTGTTAGAAATACACACAGGCATTCAGTCTGTGTGTATTTTTTACAGCAGTGGTTCTCAATTCTAGTCCTCACTACTCCCCGCTCGGAAACATTTTGTATGTATCTGCAAAGCTATCTCTCGGGCAATTCGTACGTATTTTACGATGACCTCACTCATACGATTTTGTACGATTTCTGTGACGGTTAAGTTTAGGGGCAAATTCGCCACCTCGTAAAATATGTAAAATTTTTCACAAATCATATGAATTTGTACGAGTGAGGTCGTACAAATTAGCCACCTTGTCAAATATGTATTGCAGAGATATTGGGTTGGTATCTCTTATCACTTTAGATGTTTGTTCTATTCGACCATAAGTGGACATCATAGGATATTCGGCCATGATTCCAGTTTGATAGGAGCGTATATGTTCCATTCAAAGGGCATTAAAGTGTGCGAGACGTGAATTTAAATTGTATTTATTTACAGAGGTATATTATGTCACACTTCACACTTCTCTAGAAAGTTTCGTCTGTGTGTGAAGATGCTGCAGGCTGTGGCGTAGCGCAAATCAGTGAATGAATGTTGCGAAGTGAAGTAAACTTCAACGGATTTCCTGTGCTCAGGGAGTAGTAAGCAATGAACACTGTGTAGGGACCCTGTCAATCGGAACACAGTTCATGCATGGAGCTCTCTTCTAACGAGCTAATGATCTGAGTCAGATGTGTTAAATAAGAGAGACATGCAAAATATGCAGAGCGGTGGTACATGAGGACTGGAATTGAGAACCACAGTCTTACAGGATGGCAGTATGCCAGATGCCTTTGTTTTGTGGATTAGTAACCTGTGCAATTCTCGATGTTTGAAGTATGTTGTACATGCAGCTGAGTGCTTTTTTTCATTATGATTTCCGTGTCTTTAGGAGTTCATGACTGATGGATTTTAGAAGAATAGTTCTCAACGGGTGGGTTGCTTTCAAAAAATGGGACACAAGGAAAAACACATATATGCAAATGCAAATAATAATATGGCAATTATTTTGAACCAAGTAATCATGCATAGTTAGGAAGGGAAAATAAATAGGCTTACTTAAGTGTAAAAATGAGATAAAAAATAAGACATAAAAAATTAAAGTTATTTTAATTTTTTTTTTTCAAGTGAAATAAAATATGACCCAGGCTACATGGAATACTGAATTACTTGCAAGGAGGGGCAGCCACAAATTGCTTTGAGCAGTGAATTTTTGGCTGCCAAGAGCATGAAACCATCAAAATTCAAGAGACATTTAGAAACCAAATTTAGGCAAAACAAAACCAGTTAATAAATACTGATCTAGTACACTAAACAGTCAGAAATCTGCTAGAATCAGCGAAAGACCTCCACAGTAAACCATCCAACTTCACTTACGACTGAAAAATACATATTTTAATGATTTAAATATTTCAATTGCAAATGAATGTTTGACAAAGTCACAAACAATCTCCCCTGCCATGTTTTATACTTTATTGATAATGAGTTATTAATGCTTTTTTTCTGTCGCATTATCTATTTTTAATGGCTGTTTTGTCAGAATAATCCTTGATGAATCAACCATCATTGTTAAAGCCTATGTTTGCATGAGTGTTTGATGAAACATTAATGTGCTTTTGTCCATCAGTAACCGCTGAATGAATATTGTAGTGGTTGTAAGCTCAAATCAAAATTTTGGATGAATAACAATAATTGATGACTGTCTGCTACACACTTCTTTCCTGTACAGAAGACTTGTTTTGGAGTGATTTATTCATATTACTAGCTTTTAAAACAGGTGAAATGTGTAATATCCACTAGGAATGCCAAAATTAATAATTAAGTCTGATGAGGATACAAATTTTTTTTTTGCACAATACAATAGCACTCATGCACAGCTTGTCCAATCAGATTAGCTTTCAGTCTCTCTGCTCAAGAAACAGGGTTTCCTTTCAAAAAGAATATGGTGTAATATTTATACTTATTTCCAAAAGGTAAAGGGGGAGGTGTTGCTTCAATGATGAACTGCCTTTAACTGAAAAATTTGTGTTTACTATTGGCATTTTGCATTATTGACACACTATTTTCCTAATTAATGCTGTTCAGTTGCTTTGACACAATCTGTATTGTTAAAAGCGCTATATAAATAAAGGTGACTTGACTTGACTACTGCTCTAGGCAACGGTTGTATTTAAAATGACCTGCAGAAATCTAGTGAGGGTTGAAATAGTACAAGCACAACTTAACATCCATAACAAATGAATTTGAGAATAGATATATCTGAATCAGTGACACTATAATAACACACACAAAGGTTATGTGAGACATACTTAACCATTAATCACTGAAACTCATGGTTATTAAGAAGAAACTGAGGGTAATCTTCTTATTATTGCTGGAATGAGATTATTGGCTGCACAGATGAAGTATATCCGTGCTTGCTGCATTAGAGGACTCTGTTGCTTTAAGAGACAGACAGTCTCCCTCCGGCAGTTTGCTAAGGGACGGACTCTACTGTAGGCAAAACGAATTAAAGGAAAAATGAAATCAGAAAGCCACCAAGCACAGGTATAATCTCGACAGACCTGAATTGGTTTCATTCAGTAACCAAGCAAGTGGAGAAAATTCAGTAGCATGAAAGAGTCATTTTAATCAAATTTGACACCCATGTTTCTTAACAACCCCCTGGAAACAGTTTCTGATATTCAGTCATGTCCTCCATGGTAAACATAACAACAGAAATGTGAATGGAAGCAGAACAGGATGATGAAAACAATTCAGTAAACTGGACAAAAAAACAAACAAACCATAACGTCAACCAAACTGCTCAGTGCAGAGTTTATGTGAAGTTTATATTGAAGTGTACTTGAAATGAATCCTTTTGTCTTATGCTCGACAGTCAGTCAGTGAGTCACAGATCATTTGAGGTGCGACCTGGTATAAAAATCTGAAATGAAGCACAGAGAGGGACATGAGTCAAATCAGCCGTATTCAATCAAAATCTCTATAGTTACATTTACAGTATTTAACTATATGAGCAGGGTAACTCATTTAACTGTGAATGAAAAATGGGCTGTTTTAGTCTGCAGAAAACCTCCTTACATTAGTTTCAGCTGAGGAGATCTTATTAAATTGGTGGCTGCATGGCATGTAAATATGTGTGAGAGTGGGTTATTTATTTAAAATCACTGTTGCCGGAAGCCTTTGGGGATTTGCAATGGTGTAAATATTTGAAGAGGTCTTGGTTATACACCGTCCAAAAACTGTGCAGCACTTTGCAAGTTTAAAAACGCAAAACTGTAATTTTCTTACTAAATATTTAAACACTATATATGCAGCATTTATTTATCACCAGAATGGTGTTTGATGATGTTAGGATCATCGATGCTGTACCAGAGAGTATGACAGAGGTAAGCAAGACAACTGTGTTTAACGGGACATTTCAGCCAAAAGTGAAAATTGTGTCATCATTTATTCAGCCTCATATCATTCCAAACCTTTATGACTTTCTCTGTTTTTCTTTCTTCCGCAGAAAAAAAAAAGAGATGAAGACATTGAATGGGGACTGGGACTTTCAAGCTTCAAAAGAGATACCAGAGCACTATTAAGTATCTTGAAAGTGGTCCTTTTGATGCATTGCAAGTCTTATGATACCTGTGTGAGAAACAGATCAAAATGTAAGTCATTATAAGTTAAAAACTTCTTGACATCCATCCTAGTTCTCCTTGACATATTCATTGGAGACGTAGCCGTGTCTGATTCATGAATGAATCCTGAATCCTTTTTTGGAGTTAGATCTTTTCAATGAATTGGTTCACAAAAAGGTCTGAATGATTGAACTGTTCCAGTTCTTGAGTTTAACTCACTGACTCACTGGTCACAGTGGTTAACAGCTTGCTGGAGTCATATGGAGCATTTTTTTGTGCTTTTGCTTCCTATTTTAATGTTTGAAAGCCTCCGTCTCCATTCAAGGAGAGGAGTTACCTGCACAGTATTCAGAATTTCTCCTTTGGTGCCCTGTAGAAATAAAGAAAGACATGACATGAAGCAGGTAAGTAAAACAATAACTGGATTGTAGTTTTTTGGGTGAGATTTTTTCCCCCTCAAGTCTCCTGTTTTAGTCTCCTGTTACATAACATTTTGTAGATCTGTAAAGTTATGAATACAATCCACTTTCATACCTTGTTAGATCAGTTTATTTGAGTCCCTTCCTCTTAAATGTTTGTTATGTCCTCAGGAGCTTTTCCCCATAGTTTACCAAAGCTATTCTTTACTTATAATTAGTTTCCACTCTATAGTTCTTTCTCTTTCTGTTTCAGAAGTGCACAGTGAGCTTCTGTTTAATCACAGCTTCCCTGCACTTACCAAAGGCAGATTACAAAGCCTGTGGCAAAAGACCCTGCAGACAAAACGTTTGCCTGTTTATGTTTCCATTTTTCCTTAGCCACTAAGTTCTTTTTATTCCAAAGTACCTAAAAGCACGTAATCATTCACTTGGTTTCTATAAAATATATATTTTTAAACGAGCACTGCAGGCTTCTTTAAGGTCTTTATTACCTGGAGAGAGTCATCCATTAGCATTCACAGCTAAAATAAGTGGCTTAAAGTGGAAACTTTTTATTTATTTATTTATTTTTTGAATCCATCCATTGTGTTTATATATCAGGTCGATCTTTAATGGATTGTAGATTTGCTGGCTAGTTATATCACCTTATAGGAATTTGGATAATTAATGTCAATAAACCAGTAACTGGGTTCCTCTTGAGCACACTTGGCTTGTGTTTCAGGATTGGTCAGTCTCTGCATGCACTCTGTTGCACTTGAGTCTATAATCCAATAATTGCAATTTTTACGTTTTTGTGGATCGTGAGAGATGCTGATTCAGTGCAGATGATTTTAGTTTGTTTGCTTCACAGGTACTGTTCTCTCTATTTATGGTGACAGTATGTTCATATATATGTTGCAGAGATAAATACAAGCTATCTGTACGTGCAAAGAGTTCTCTTCTAATGCAGGTGTATCAAAGTTCAACATTGCAGTATAAATTATGTAACTTCTAATCTGCCCCTAAGGTAATAAATACTCATAATAAATACTGAGGAGAAACTTCATAGAGCTAGTGATGATCTTATTTTTTATTAAATTTTTTAGCAGCCTTTTTTCTAATCCATAGCCAGTGCTAGTGCATAAAATAGACTATTATTTGGTGCTTTCTTATTAATTTAGGATTCAATTATTGTGACTGGTCTTTTTTCTTGTGCAGTGGTTAGGGGTAGGCTTAGGGTTTGGTGATTAAAAATATCCACATTAAAGTATAATATAATTATAGAACTATATTTATAATAAACACATGCATTATAGTGTGGTTGAATCCACTTCTCTGTTTTGCGTTATTCAACCAAAGATTGCTGAGGCTTTAACAGAATCAGAAATATTTTCTCTCGTCAACCCAAAAATCCTTTTCTCTTGCTTTTCTTTCATTTTCCCATCATCTAAACACATAAACCATTGTGGATTGTTTGTGGGTGTGGAATAATTTTCATCAATATGCATCAAATACAAGGAACTGAAAATCAGCAGGACCAAAATTATCATCCATAATAATAATAATTTTATTACTGTTTAAATATTACTACTAATTTATAGCTTTTATTGACCTGAAGAACTGGATACAGCTTAAGGGCATCTTCAGGGGAAATCTTCAAACAGCATTTCAGTGAACTGAGAAAGCCAGACAGTCACCATCACCCAGGAAACAACTGCCAAGTTCTCCATAAGAAGAAGACCTCCATCATTTTTATAAACAGCTGAACCCCCAACCCGCCAATAAAGTGAACAGAAGTTACAGAGATACCTTCCAAGCACACAGTTCTCTTCAGAGCCCTCTATAATCAAACGCTTGGCCCCCAATTAGCAGCTTCAGCTGGAGGATTCAAACGGCAGGCAGGGCATTCTGAAGTGCGACAGAAACGGGACCCAGCTGCTGAAATATTCTAAACACATACAGGGTGTGTGATAATGACAGGCTACTTTTTCTTCCACTGCTGTAATGCTTTGCTCTGTACAAGTGTGCAGTGAGTCTAATCCATATCACAGCAGTACTGTAGCTCTCCATACCCAGTGAAAACCATTTCTTTGTGTGTGTCACTACCATGATGTCAGAAGAAAGCAGCAACACTGCTTTCTTCTGCAATACATTCACATTTGGAAGCAAAGTGTATTCATTTCTGTTCATACAGTTAAAATAGTCATTTTATTCAGTCAATTTCATGCTATTTGTCTGTCTGTCTATCTGTGGGTCTGAAATACATATATATATATATATATAATGTTGCTGACACAGAGAACCTGGAGAATTTAACAGCTAGCCTCAGAATATGACATTTAGTGCTTCCAGCTCTTTCCACATATGTATCTATCTTACTCTCAGAGGGTGTTCATGGCAGAGTTATATGAGCCAGCGAGAGACAGACAGCACAGCTGCTCTCAGGCTCCCTGTAAAGTGATTCAGCCTTCTGATAAACACCAAAAATAACCAATCACTGAGCTCCTCTCCTTCCTGATCATTTAACACACCCCGAACCTGTGACAGACTGAGAACTCGCCATTGAGACCAAACCCCGTCACCTATTTATGTGTCAGAGCCCCTAAACCCTGTGCTGTGACGGAGAAACATCCACTTCCTCCAGCCTCCAGGACACAGAAAGGACCAGGTGTTGACTGAACCCCCTATGACAGAATATCATTTTGGGCATCGCTGAGCAAAAGCAGACAGCTGCAGATACGCATCCGTAAACCCCACGCTAAGACATGACTAATCAATATCACTCTGCATGCGGCTGCTCCTGCCTGCTCTATGCGTTTATAGGTGATGGGGTCCGTCACTAAATCCAGATGGCCCCTGGAGCAGACTGGCTGACAGCACACAGCCCTGCACAGTAATTGTGGCCTTAATGGTGTGACTATATGCTGCTGTGATGGTCATATTTTAAAATGAGAGCTGAAACTGACATTAAAAAGGAAACCTTCCATGGCTCAGGTGCTGTGACGGAGAAACATCCACTTCCTCCAGCCTCCAGGACACAGAAAGGACCAGGTGTTGACTGAACCCCCTATGACAGAATATCATTTTGGGCATCGCTGAGCAAAAGCAGACAGCTGCAGATACGCATCCGTAAACCCCACGCTAAGACATGACTAATCAATATCACTCTGCATGCGGCTGCTCCTGCCTGCTCTATGCGTTTATAGGTGATGGGGTCCGTCACTAAATCCAGATGGCCCCTGGAGCAGACTGGCTGACAGCACACAGTAATTGTGGCCTTAATGGTGTGACTATATGCTGCTGTGATGGTCATATTTTAAAATGAGAGCTGAAACTGATTAAAAAGGAAACCTTTCATGGCTCAGTCCTATTATATTAAAACAATCTTACTGTGAAATTATAGCAGGTTATAGCAGGTTACAATACAGTAGATGCTGAATAAACACTTCTCACTTCTCACTGTTTATCAGATCTTCCTATGTGCTTTTTTTCTTTCTAGATTTCTGTAATTTAGAAACTTTCTGGGTTATAGGGAGTCCATAGCTTTTTAGATTTAAGATTGTGGACAGTCTAGAGTGCTTGAAAGATACTCTAGACTGCTATATGTTGTATTTATTTTATTTTTGTGTACCTTTATCATAGCTCTGGCCACATCATGACTTCACTGGGGCTGCTGTATTGACATAGTTTGTTTTTGCCACAAATTATACCAGATTACAAACTTAATGGGCATTTTCAACTGAGAGAAACTGGCCTTATTGGATTCTTTCAATATATAGTTCAGTCCATCCTGCATGATTTCAGACATTAGATAATAGAGGAAAAATCCATGTGATTAGATTTTGTAACATTTTATCATTGAAACATCTTGTGTTTCTAAAGATGCCTCTAGAAATCCCTTACAGAAAAAAACCTTTACATTATCACTGTATATGTTGTAGTAATATGTTATGTTTGTTATGGTTACAAAAATTTTGCTTTTATAGAATTTTGTCTTTCTCTTGTCGTTCCATCTTGTATTAATACCCTACATGAATAGATAAAAGAGATGTTGTGAAGAAAGCAGCAAAAAATGGAAAGGAATGGAAGGGAGGAAGGAAGGAAAGATTGAGGGGATGAAAGAAGGAAAGCATGAAAAGGAAAGAAAAAAGGAAAAGAAAGAAGGAAGAAAAAAAGAACAGAAAAAGGAATGCAAAGCAGGAAGTAAGTGAGGATGGAAGGAAGAAATAAAAAGGAGGAAGAAACAAAGGAATGAAAGGATGGAGGGAAGAAAGAAGGAAGGGAAGGTTAGGAAGAAAAGAAAGAAAAAGAGCAGTCCCAGCTCACATTTGCAATTCACTGGCTGATTTTGTGTGTAAATTCCAGTACTTGGACAGAACACTGGCTCTCTAACAACTGTTCCAGTAAGAATTGTATTATTTTAAATGCTTCTCGAAAGTGGATAAACACTCTTTAATGCAGCAAATGTTCAGCATGGCCGGCTCTGAATATTTAATTCAATAAAGAGGCACTGACCAACAAATTAAGAGCTACGGGAACGTTCACTCAACACAGCGTCTCATACACCTGTGTTTCCTGATAGACCCATGAATTCATGCCAACGCATGCACAAACACCCTCTACCCCCCAATCCCAGCGGGATGGACGAGAGTAAATGAATGTGGTCTGGGGTGAGTCTGTCAGATATGAATAAGCGCAGTCCTCCCAAGTGTCATCTCCTCCATCATCACAGTGGAGGGCTCCCCTATCTGGGGCAGTACTGCTCCAGGAGTTGCCCACCTCTAGGAAAGACTGAGAGGATGCGAGGTGATCCCCTGCAGTGCTGCGCTGGCGCTCTGACAGTACTCAGATGAAATCCTCTCAGACAAACTCTACCGGAGTAGGACACATTAAATAGATATGCTTTGATGCTAATGTCGGCCCTGTTTTTCACTTATTCCATGATACTTTTCCCATATACTGTATTCTTAGAGAATGACCTCTGCACTTTTTTCTCTTTATTTTAGTTTATGTCTACAATGAGTGTCTGACATTCAGTGAAAAAGCAAAGGGCAAAATGATTATTTTCAGTTCACGTGTATTCTTTTTTTCTGACTGGAATTAGGTAAAATCCTAATAGCAAAACAAGTTGTGGGAGGTTAGTGGGACTGGAGTTATAAATATGCATGCAGTTTTCAAGTGATGAATATGCATATTTTCAGGCGTCTTATTGATGAATATACATATTTTAGACCTCTCAGTCACACTAGCTCAGAGCAGTGGGGGCTTCTTCTGAGGAGCAGGTGCTCCTGAAGTGAGTCTGATAGGAAAGCTGATCGAGCTTCTGCCACCTATGGAGGTCGAAGAGCTCGATAAAATCTCTCTAACCTTGGTTTACAGGCAACAGGTGCAGGATTCTCCACTCTCTGTGTCTCTCTCTTTTCAACTAGTTTTAGACTTCACATGGATAGGGACATTTGCACAGATACATTTTATTTAAATAGTTTGCCTTTGGCTAGTTTTTGGCATTTCTTTGATAATATGGAATGCATTATGAAGTATGTAATGCATTTAAGCGTGCAGTGTGGGCTGTTTAGTGCCTAGTGAGAATTTTTTTCCATTTATGGAAACACCTACAGTAGGAAATAGGCAATATTTTTTTTATGAAGGTGATTTACCACCATTTGCCTTTAATACAGCTTCGGTTACTTCCTGGTTTTAGATAAGCCAGCTCAGTCATTTCCAGTCAACTATCAAAATCAGCTGTGCTAGCCTAAAAGTGTAGCACCCTTTGCTCAGTTTCTTTACATATTCCATTCACAATTTGAAGTAAAGTTTTGTTTGTCTAAGAGCACCAAACCTCCGCACGTATACAGTTTCAGGAATAATAATCGCGAGTGTAAAAAATTAAGCAAATGAATCCGCTAAATTGTGCTGCGAGTCATTGCTATGAATGACAGTGATAAAGCAATGGACATAACAAAACATCTGACGAGCCGATCTCAAAAATACAGGTATGCTTTAAGCGATTTAGACTAAATTCAGAGTAACAAAACTACAGCAGCAACAAGTCTGTTGGCAGAATATATTTAGCAGCTTCTACAGCTAAAGATAAAACTTAAAAATTTAGCTTTTAAATTAAATCTAAAAATATTTAAAAATATTAATTGTATTATTATTTAATTGTTATACCATTAATAATTAATCCCAGCGGGATGGACGAGAGTAAATGAATGTGGTCTGGGGTGAGTCTGTCAGATATGAATAAGCGCAGTCCTCCCAAGTGTCATCTCCTCCATCATCACAGTGGAGGGCTCCCCTATCTGGGGCAGTACTGCTCCAGGAGTTGCCCACCTCTAGGAAAGACTGAGAGGATGCGAGGTGATCCCCTGCAGTGCTGCGCTGGCGCTCTGACAGTACTCAGATGAAATCCTCTCAGACAAACTCTACCGGAGTAGGACACATTAAATAGATATGCTTTGATGCTAATGTCGGCCCTGTTTTTCACTTATTCCATGATACTTTTCCCATATACTGTATTCTTAGAGAATGACCTCTGCACTTTTTTCTCTTTATTTTAGTTTATGTCTACAATGAGTGTCTGACATTCAGTGAAAAAGCAAAGGGCAAAATGATTATTTTCAGTTCACGTGTATTCTTTTTTTCTGACTGGAATTAGGTAAAATCCTAATAGCAAAACAAGTTGTGGGAGGTTAGTGGGACTGGAGTTATAAATATGCATGCAGTTTTCAAGTGATGAATATGCATATTTTCAGGCGTCTTATTGATGAATATACATATTTTAGACCTCTCAGTCACACTAGCTCAGAGCAGTGGGGGCTTCTTCTGAGGAGCAGGTGCTCCTGAAGTGAGTCTGATAGGAAAGCTGATCGAGCTTCTGCCACCTATGGAGGTCGAAGAGCTCGATAAAATCTCTCTAACCTTGGTTTACAGGCAACAGGTGCAGGATTCTCCACTCTCTGTGTCTCTCTCTTTTCAACTAGTTTTAGACTTCACATGGATAGGGACATTTGCACAGATACATTTTATTTAAATAGTTTGCCTTTGGCTAGTTTTTGGCATTTCTTTGATAATATGGAATGCATTATGAAGTATGTAATGCATTTAAGCGTGCAGTGTGGGCTGTTTAGTGCCTAGTGAGAATTTTTTTCCATTTATGGAAACACCTACAGTAGGAAATAGGCAATATTTTTTTTATGAAGGTGATTTACCACCATTTGCCTTTAATACAGCTTCGGTTACTTCCTGGTTTTAGATAAGCCAGCTCAGTCATTTCCAGTCAACTATCAAAATCAGCTGTGCTAGCCTAAAAGTGTAGCACCCTTTGCTCAGTTTCTTTACATATTCCATTCACAATTTGAAGTAAAGTTTTGTTTGTCTAAGAGCACCAAACCTCCGCACGTATACAGTTTCAGGAATAATAATCGCGAGTGTAAAAAATTAAGCAAATGAATCCGCTAAATTGTGCTGCGAGTCATTGCTATGAATGACAGTGATAAAGCAATGGACATAACAAAACATCTGACGAGCCGATCTCAAAAATACAGGTATGCTTTAAGCGATTTAGACTAAATTCAGAGTAACAAAACTACAGCAGCAACAAGTCTGTTGGCAGAATATATTTAGCAGCTTCTACAGCTAAAGATAAAACTTAAAAATTTAGTTTTTAAATTAAATCTAAAAATATTTAAAAATATTAATTGTATTATTATTTAATTGTTATACCATTAATAATTAACTTAATAACTTAATTAACTTAATTTTTAATTTGTAGTTAACTAGTTAAGTATTTAAATAATTTACCCTTCTAGGCTGCTGGTGTCTGGGCTTAACTATTTATTTGTTTTTTAAATGACATGAGACTTTGTGACTTCCTGCACTTGCTATACATACAGTAAAATATATATTTTTAGAATAGTCATAATATAATAAATCCAAAAGCAAGACGTGAAAAAACTAGGGAGTTGAAATGGCAACTGAGTGATGAACTAATGTGATCCTCTGATGTCATCTACTGGTTATAATGGTAATTTCATGTAAATTTCATCTTAAAAGTCTTTGTTTTCCGCCAGCAGACATTTTTGGCACATTTTCATGCCATCTTTATGAATGTGTATCTTTAAAGTGAATCTTACTGCACAGCTGTAGAGTTGAATGTGTTCTATGACTATGAAATGGTTGATTATCAAGAATACCATTATGATGTATTTTATGAGATAGCATCACTAGCTAGCTAACGTTAGCCTAAACAGTTAATGTTACGATAGTGTTTTGTTGTCAGCATTTAAATGTACAATAACGTATCTATGTACTCTCCTGGGATTACCAGGTTCGGCATATAAAATTATATGTTGTTAAATGACATGAAACTCTATGTTAATACTGCTATCATTATGTACGGTGTTTTGTTTCTCAGTTTCTGACAAGAACGAGGCAGCAGAGGTTTCTGTGAGGGTCTCAAAACTCTCTACCTATATATATGCCACAACATCAAATGATGCTTCACTGGAAGATTACGAGCTGGCTTATCTTTATGCGGAAGTTCGAAAGAACGCTCCGTGCATATGGTCAATTACGTTTTTCTCCAGTTGTTTTAACTTATAGCTGCATAGGTGTGCTTTTTCAGACAGGAGTTACTTTGGGCACCCCAAACCACAAACTACATCTTTGGATCCTTCATCTACCCAGTATCATCTCAATAGCATTTCTCTCCTGGGATTACCAGGTTCGGCATATAAAATTATATGTTGTTAAATGACATGAAACTCTATGTTAATACTGCTATCATTATGTACGGTGTTTTGTTTCTCAGTTTCTGACAAGAACGAGGCAGCAGAGGTTTCTGTGAGGGTCTCAAAACTCTCTACCTATATATATGCCACAACATCAAATGATGCTTCACTGGAAGATTACGAGCTGGCTTATCTTTATGCGGAAGTTCTAAAGAACGCTCCGTGCATATGGTCAATTACGTTTTTCTCCAATTGTTTTAACTTATAGCTGCATAGGTGTGCTTTTTCAGACAGGAGTTACTTTGGGCACCCCAAACCACAAACTACATCTTTGGATCCTTCATCTACCCAGTATCATCTCAATAGCATTTTAGGCTGGACCAGGACCCTGGAGGTACAGTATTGTCAAAACTGCTGTCTTTACTCACGTTACCTCATGGGTGCTCACTATTGCTATCAGGTTGTTTTGCGGTTGTTGCCAATCACCTGAGCCAGAAATGCAATATTACTAATTATTCAGGGCAAAACAAATTACATCAAGACAATGCTGATTGACTGATGTCACCACAAGAACTCACAAGTACACTTTAAAAAGAATGGTTACAAGACCAGTAAACTGATTCTTTTAAAAGGATGTATTTTTCATACATGATTGGCATAGTTTAATGGTGAAATTATTGCTGTATTGGTTGCTTTAACTTTAAATGAGGTAAGGGATAATTAAAAATGTGGTGACATTCTATCCTGCCTTCATGTGGAAGAAATAGAAACATTTAGCTTCCTATCATTTTACAACTTCCCACACACCAGAGGATGTGACAAGATCTTTTGTCCTCACATTAAATTCCTGCCGCTGTTTGATAGAGTGTCTGAGGCTTTGTATAGTCTATATCTTTGTGCCTCTGCAGTGTAATGGCTTGTACAGTATTGTCAAGTATTCTGTCATGTCTGCAGTGTCCAGCTCGCATTGATTGGCCGCTATTACCACAGGCACTAAAGGAACAAGATCAATGCACAGCCACAAAGACTTACCAAAATTCCACAAAGCAGCACACATTTACATTTTACATTTAGACATTTAGCAGATGCTTTTATCCAAAGCGACTTACAATTGGGGGATACATAAAGCGATTCTTCTTAAAAGAGGCAAACAGATACAGGAAGTGCTTGTAATACCAAGTTTTTAGACATTGTTCAAATAAGTACACGCTAGAAAGAGAAGGAATAGATGAAGAGATAGAATTTTTTTTTTTTTTATGATGATGAAGTCAAGTAGCGTTGAAAGAGATGCGTTTTCAGCTGTCGCTTGAAAATGGTCAGGGATTCAGCACTCCAGATAGGGGTGGGGAGATCGTTCCACCAGCCAGGAACGGTGAACGAGAATGTTCTGGAAAGTGATTTTGAGCCTCTC
>NW_015653466.1:2080153-2097743 GCF_001515625.1 Sinocyclocheilus rhinocerous | reverse complement strand
ATATTAATTTCATAGTGTAAACAGCTTCAGTGATTTTAATGGGAGTTTTTGAGAGTGCATGAACTATACTGTCAGTGAAAATGTTCTTTGATAATGTAAATGTTCTTTGCTCTCTTTCTGTACAATGAAAGTGTTATGATTAGTAGCCTAACTTGCAATGTTTTTATTCACATTAACTTTCAATGTTAAATTCACATTAAATATAAATTCAGTTGTATTAAAAATATGTTATGGCATGACACCCATATCTGTTAATTAAGTAAACAGACAGGTTTTTATGCATAGTTAATAGATTACATTATTAGGTTACTTTGACCATCACCCACTATAGATCAACATAATCTATAAAGGTGAGAATCAAGATATTTCATGATATAGTTAATGCGTTTGGGGATGTTTAGAATAAAAAGGAAAAAATAAATAAAACATAAGTGCTGTTGTGGCTGCTGTGTGTCACATGACACCCCCCTAACTCGTGCCCCCTCAAAAATAATGAGTGCATGACGCCCCTGGTACTCAACCATATTGGCACATGCTGCTGTAGTCGTTGTTGCTGCTGTTGTTCCTGATGTTTAATTTATTTCTCACTCGGGATCCGATTTTGAATCAAATATGTATGGCTGGATCTGATTGTTAGCCATAGTTAATTTAAGACTATAAAGTTTTTGTTCCTGTTTTATTTATGGCAATATCACAGCTTGCAGACCATCGCTACACAAAAGCTTCACATGCTCGTGACTCTTTAGCTCCATCCACGGCACGGCTCCAGAAGTTCGACTGTTTTCGGAGAGAAGTGTAAAGCTGTATCTTTCTTTTATAAATCTGATAAAACTATAAGACTCTTCGGAGATATGAGGGATGCAATACTACTCTATAGGTACTCAAGATTAACGTGACATTGGCAGAAACTGTGTGTGTTATGTCCCCTTTAATTTGTAGTTAACAAGTTAAAGTATTTAAATAATTAACCCCTTTAGTCTGTTGGTGTCTGGGCTTATTTAATTTTTAAATTACATGAGACTTGTGACTTCCTGATCTTGCTGTACTTTATACTTCAGTACAGTAAAAGTACTAAAATTTCTTATAATAGTAATTTTATAATAAATTCAAAAGCAAGACCTTGGGGAAAAAAACAAAAAAAACAAGGGAGTTGAAATGGCAACTGAGCTAATAAGTGATCCTCTGCTGTCATCTACTGGTTATAATGGTAATTTCATGTCAATTTCATCTTAAAAGTCGTTGTTTTCCGCCAGCAGACATTTTTGGCACATTTTCATGCCATCTTTATGAATGTGTATCTTTAAAGTGAATCTTACTGCACAGCTGTAGAGTTGAATGTGTTCTATGACTATGAAATGGTTGATTATCAAGAATACCATTATGATGTATTTTATGAGATAGCATCACTAGCTAGCTAACGTTAGCCTAAACAGTTAATGTTACGATAGTGTTTTGTTGTCAGCATTTAAATGTACAATAACGTATCTATGTACTCTCCTGGGATTACCAGGTTCGGCATATAAAATTATATGTTGTTAAATGACATGAAACTCTATGTTAATACTGCTATCATTATGTACGGTGTTTTGTTTCTCAGTTTCTGACAAGAACGAGGCAGCAGAGGTTTCTGTGAGGGTCTCAAAACTCTCTACCTATATATATGCCACAACATCAAATGATGCTTCACTGGAAGATTACGAGCTGGCTTATCTTTATGCGGAAGTTCTAAAGAACGCTCCGTGCATATGGTCAATTACGTTTTTCTCCAGTTGTTTTAACTTATAGCTGCATAGGTGTGCTTTTTCAGACAGGAGTTACTTTGGGCACCCCAAACCACAAACTACATCTTTGGATCCTTCATCTACCCAGTATCATCTCAATAGCATTTTAGGCTGGACCAGGACCCTGGAGGTACAGTATTGTCAAAACTGCTGTCTTTACTCACGTTACCTCATGGGTGCTCACTATTGCTATCAGGTTGTTTTGCGGTTGTTGCCAATCACCTGAGCCAGAAATGCAATATTACTAATTATTCAGGGCAAAACAAATTACATCAAGACAATGCTGATTGACTGATGTCACCACAAGAACTCACAAGTACACTTTAAAAAGAATGGTTACAAGACCAGTAAACTGATTCTTTTAAAAGGATGTATTTGATTGGCATAATTGGCATAGTTTAATGGTGAAATTATTGCTGTATTGGTTGCTTTAACTTTAAATGAGGTTTAAAAATGTTAAAAATGTGGTGACATTCTATCCTGCCTTCATGTGAAGAAATAGAAACATTTAGCTTCCTATCATTTTACAACTTCCCACACACCAGAGGATGTGACAAGATCTTTTGTCCTCACATTAAATTCCTGCCGCTGTTTGATAGAGTGTCTGAGGCTTTGTATAGTCTATATCTTTGTGCCTCTGCAGTGTAATGGCTTGTACAGTATTGTCAAGTATTCTGTCATGTCTGCAGTGTCCAGCTCGCATTGATTGGCCGCTATTACCACAGGCACTAAAGGAACAAGATCAATGCACAGTCACAAAGACTTGCCAAAATTCCACAAAACAACACACTTTTGATCTCTTTTGAAGTATTATTTTAGTATCTTTCAATTCGCTTTTTAACCCTACAGAATCATGTATCTGTAGAAGGCTCTGTAGGCTATAAGGCTGCTTTCCTACACTCTCACTCTGAAGTACAAAAGCTAAAAGGTAAATTTTTGAGAGATGAAGAGATAAAATTTTTTTTTTTTTTATGATGATGAAGTCAAGTAGCTTCGAAAGAGATGGGTTTTCAGCTGTCGCTTGAAAATGGTCAGGGATTCAGCATTCCGGATAGGGGTGGGAAGATCGTTCCACCATCAAAAGCACACTTTTGATCTCTTTTGAAGTATTATTTTAGTATTTTTCAATTTGCTTTTTAACCCTACAGAGTCATAGCTGTAGTACATACGGCTGCTTTCCTACACTCTCAGAAAATACAGGTACAAAGCTTTTTTTGGCAATGCGTTTAAGATATTTAAAATGTCTTATTAGTTGCATCCAGGACATTTGTACATATATTAAAACGAAACCACCAAAAACACATGACTCTAGGCGAGGGTAAAAACCGAAGGATAAAAAAAGAGACAGAGCTATTATTGGTTTCTGTTTACACTGATCGCACGGTAATTGTCTGTTGTAGGTTACTATAAGTGTAAAATACAAAATTAAAAGATTAGTTCACCCAAAAATGAAAATTTTTTTTTTTTTTTATGATGATGAAGTCAAGTAGCTTCGAAAGAGATGGGTTTTCAGCTGTCGCTTGAAAATGGTCAGGGATTCAGCATTCCGGATAGGGGTGGGAAGATCGTTCCACCATCAAAAGCACACTTTTGATCTCTTTTGAAGTATTATTTTAGTATTTTTCAATTTGCTTTTTAACCCTACAGAGTCATAGCTGTAGAATGCTGTACATACGGCTGCTTTCCTACACTCTCAGAAAAAACAGGTACAAAGCTTTTTTTGGCAATGCGTTTAAGATATTTAAAATGTCTTATTAGTTGCATCCAGGACATTTGTACATATATTAAAACGAAACCACCAAAAACACATGACTCTAGGCGAGGGTAAAAACCGAAGGATAAAAAAAGAGACAGAGCTATTATTGGTTTCTGTTTACACTGATCGCACGGTAATTGTCTGTTGTAGGTTACTATAAGTGTAAAATACAAAATTAAAAGATTAGTTCACCCAAAAAAGAAAATTTGCTGAAAATTCAAGATACCTTTCAAGATGGATGAGTTTGTTTCTTTATCTGAACAGATTTGGAGGAATTTAGTATTAGATCACTCACTCACCAGTGGATTTTCTGCAGTGAATAGGCGCCGTCAGAATCAATTAACGTCTTATGAGGTCAAAAGTTGAGTGTTTGTAATAAACAAATTCATCGAGATGTTTTTAACTTCAAACCATTGCTGCTTTTCTTGCTGAATTAAGAGTCCCCTATCCATAGTATTGCTTTCGCCAGTGAAAACGTAATCCTGTTTGAATCGGGGGAGAAATATGCACAGATCAAGCACCGTTTTTCAAAAAAAGAGTCCAAAACAGTTCTAAACAAATATGTTGGTGGAAGACGACACCACAACCATGCCTTCATTCCATTACAGTGCCCCCTTAAATGAGTAAGACAAATCTAGCTTATATATATATATATATATATATATATACTGTATATATGTGCTATATGAGTAATATCACACGAGTAGATGTGAGATATGGCTGTATATCTGTGATTCGGCCGTAGGCATGAGGCCGCAGAACTGTTGTAAAAACTGTTGCATTTATACAACACTTTGACGGCACGCGTGTGTAAATATATAAGAAAAACAACAACGGAGTGTCTTTAAAAACCCTTTTGTGCAGAACTATTTCCAAATCTCAGTTTGACAGTTTAACAGCTGAACCAAAACCTCCGTTACTAATTCAGAAACGTCACTTTAGAACTAGTAACGAAGGAACATTGAGTTGCTTCAATGAAAGCTTATTGCATTACTGAAGCTCTCTGTATTATGTAGAGAATTATGAGAGAGAGCATCTCTACCTGCATCTGATACAGCATTCATTCTTCAGCTCAATCTCATATTCACAATAAAACATTAGTTTGAATGTCCGCTGAGGAAAGCAATATCTTTGTCGTTCTATCCATTCATCTGTTAAGGGTGATTTCCGATGACAGCGCTGATCAGTGCATTTGTTAACTGCATCTTACAAGCTGTTATTAAAAGTAAAAATAACTTCCGTTTCATTCTCTTTCAATATAAAAAGTCTTTACTGCTGACTCGTAAGTCTCTTGTCGCCATCTAATGGGGAACAATGTCACAAAAATCACCATCACAAACACACACACACACACACACACACACACACAGTTTCCCAATTCTAAATACTACTATGTATATAAAATATTATTTATTGAATAATAAACAACAACAACAGCCATCATAAAAGTTGCTAGACAATTCAGTCAAAAGTACAAAGGCAGCGCTCTAATATACAGCATTAAAGTTACATAAAATATAACGTGATGAGGTTTTGCCCTCAGTCAAAACTATTTGTTCTGGAACAAATAATAGATTAATGAGACCAAAGACTGCCATTTAGAATGATCCAAAACGAATTATATCTCATGTTTAACCACTATAGAGACATCAGAGCCAGCGGCAAATTCCTGAAGATCTGGCCGAGGTAAGGCTGCTCTCGGCGGGTTCATGAGTGCTGAATGGCCGCTGTCGCCCTAGAGCTCACATCTCCGAAAACATCAAAGCAATTTTCAAATAAAACTTATCTTTATTAACAAACCGCATATTTGAAGTCTAAACAAGTACATTCTCCCCTAAAAACTCAGACAAAGTTTTCAAATCACTATTGTATCGAAATGACAACATTTGAAGCTTCGAACGTCATGCAGTAAAAGACGATCCGGGACAGCTGGTTTGAAAAAATTGGCGCGCCGCGACCCCACCTGATGGGACTGTAACCTCAACAACAGACAGAACGTGAATCATGTTTTATAGCTGGGGTCTCAGAGACACTAAGCAGAACTTAAAGTTTAACTTTTTTTCCCAGCTACCTACGTCAATTATTAACTATGATCACATGCTTGCATATTTTATATTATTGATCAATATGTGAATCTGTTGACCACATGACACGAGTTCTGGTCTCATTGGCACAAATGAATTTACATGAGATATCAGATTAGTTAGAACTGTATTGATCCCAGATTGATTCCACTCCTTATGTCATGGACTTCCAAAGCTTTGTATGGTCACGTGATTTTTGCAAACCGTATATCCTCTGCTCTGCTTTGATTTGTTAGATATGGTGGAGAAAACAAGTCTGACCAACAGATGTCGCTAATGCGCATTATGTTAAAAGCTTCGAGTAATGAACCTTTTTTCGACACAATTTGATGAAAGCCTCAAACGGTTCAGAAAGCCTCAGTTTCCCATCACTACTTAAAACTACATTCTGTGACACAAAAACAGTATTGTTTTTTTTTTATTTTAGTGGATTTAGGCGTCCGCCATGACACTTGCTGTGAGAAATACAGGAAGCTGAGTGATTCAAGCCGTGAAAGGGCGTTCCTGTAGCGATACCAGTACAATATCTCACGGTTCTCAACCAATCAGATTTGAGAACAAGAACAAACTGTTGTATATATGAGTCTATGCATTATTAAATTTAAATTTAGTCATTTACAGACTACTGCATCTGCCTGAATTGTGGATTTGTGATTGAAATATGTTCCTTTAAGCAGAAGATGGATGAAAGGTCTATTAAGGGGAATGCTGTTTCCTCTAGAGGATGATTCTGTGTTTTTTTGATAAATTAATTAAGGTTGGTAGTGGTACAGCCTAAATTTAAGAAGATCAAAGCTATTATAAACCACAGAATGTGACCGGGGTTGTAAATCACAGAATGTGCCACAAAATACATAGGCTATCTAATTCACAGACTGAACATTTCATGGCTTAAATGTATTTTGTGACTTCTGTCAGGACCACTATCGTCAAAGATGATTGACAATTAGCATACAGTTTGGATTGGCGGTATGGTTCTGTTCTGGGCAAGAACTCCCTGCGCATCCATGCAGCCTAGCATGGATGAGAGCAGGGAAAGCAGTGATAACCCCCCCAGGGTAAACAGAACAGAACCAACCTAAATGTATTGCAGATATAATTAAAGTTCAATAATTTTATGTACACATTTTAGAATTAGTCTGATTCAAAAAAAAATCAGAAGACTGAATCCCGACTGACAGAGGAGGAGCTGGGGATGGAGAAGGGTAATTAGCTATTGAGCAATGCGAAAACTGCTGATAATACAGAGGGACCTTATATATGAATGCTTAGATAGGTGTCGTATTCCTATAGGTAGATGGGGATCAGCTGATGCGAGCTTGACTAACGTGACCTGCCAGAACTAACGCTACGCTTGATATGCTGAATCATGAAATGTAATGTAAACTATTTCAAAATACATTTTTGTTAATCATGACCCTTTCGTGGAAAATGAAAAGTGCCCCATAGTTAAAAGTGATAATTTTAACCATAGGTTTATTATAATCAGAAGTGTCACACTCATTCAAACTGAGAAAGCATGTGTAAGTGGGTTACACAAAAATGACTTGTGTCTTTGAAAATAAGTTTCATGATTATTGTTGGAAATATGTTATCAAAAATAATCTATTTACTTGTCTACATTTGGTCAGTCTTTTCATGCAATAAATACTGGACTATCCTGTCCTACAACAATTAAGGAACCATTTCCATCAGTAAGGACTATATTATATATATATATATATATATATATATGTGTGTACAGTATATATAAATGATAAATAAAATTTATTTTCATATATTTGTGAAGTTAACCTCACATGTAGATCCTGTATATTTGATATATTTTAAAGATTGAGACACATGCAAGTGCAACAAAGCACACTCCCATGACATCATCTCATGCAAGTATCGACACCAACATATTTTGATGATCAACTGTTCAGCCAATGGTCGAGCAGCTGTCCATAAAACCCACTTGAAAATGATTTATGCTAATGATTGTTTTTGCCAAGCCAACTTCATTTCAACTAAATCCTCATGTGGTGTAACTGCAGAAATCCTAATTTGTATGTACAGAATTTGACACAGGAAACGAGTCTGAACAGCACAGGCCTCAGATCCTGGAAATCTCCCCGGCTGTTTGTTGTATTCTGAATGAAACAGAATGGCAAACGTTTATGCTTCATATCCAGCAAGGCCCAACGTTCCCAGTGGAGCTAGAGTGTCACTAATGGAATATCTCACAGCCTGATGCTCTTCTGACGAGCCAGGCTCAGCTTTGAGAATAACTGATGGGGTAAGGCCAGTCCCACCGCTCGTCCTGCTCACTGGCAGCTAACGCACTGTGCTGGGCTCGCCCGCTTTGTTTTCCTCCATCGGGAGATGAATGTTTTGTGATGGAGAGAGAAAAGAATCTGTGTGCTAAATATTACTGCATGTTCCAGAAGCGTGGATGGTGCAGAAAACATGGCAACAACACATGAACATGGGAAAGTGGCTGCACTGAGGCTGGTTTCAATGTTTAGTTTCATGATGATAACAAAAAACCATATAACATATTTAAATATATTATATGGACGCACCAATGCTAAAATTCTGGCCGATACAGATAAGCTGATAATTATTTCCATGTTTTGGTCGATAATCAATAAATGGCTGATATTAAAATTAATTAATATTAAAAAAAAGCTAAAATGTCATTTTATAGCTGTAGATTTGCTAACGATCATATGTAACCGCGTAATTAAATTGTAAGTGTTTTTTTTAAAATTGTGACTGTTAAATGATGACAATATTAATCTAACTGTAAAAACAGGGGAAATAAGCATGAACAATTAAATATAAAAACGTATTTTTTTTGTTTTTTTTTGTCTTTTGAAGATGTAAAATTCAGACTCTGCGGGAGTGTGTCTGAAGTCCAGGGTATCCTAGGGTATTTAAAGAGCTGGCGCCCATTGAGAACAGTAAAACATTTGGTACAGTCAGTAAATTAGCTCCAGAGGACTGTAGTGTGTCTCCAGTGGAGGTTTTTTTTTGGTGTAAGGCTGGGACAAGTTTTAAAAGTTCTCATTAATATTTTATTCTGCACTATTCTGGACTGTATAAAGCATTAAAGCTGATGTCGATTGAAAGCAATGAGGACTTGAGTTTTAAATATATTGAAGTAATTAAAGCAGGTAGTAAAACAAAATTGAATTACAGAAGTCTCAAAGTGTATCTATGAAATAATCTCTGATGCTGAGGGACAGAGCCTAACAATATTATGCTTTGTCTCTCTGTCATTAGTCTCAACCTCAAATGGCACACTCACAGACCTCGTTGTCTGCTCACTGACCCTCTGACGCATATTGCACACAAAACAGACAAGCACTATCTGGCACTACTAATCTGATTGGCTGACTTCAATGCAATTTCCGGTGGTCTGGGTGCACCAGTCCACCTGGAAACAAAGTTGTGTTTACAAGACTGTTACAATGAGCTCCTATGAAGAAGAATGAATTACTGGTTGTGCCAAAATTTGCCAGGTTTCTGGTACCAAATTTTGAAGGATAATAAGAGTTTTGCAGCCCAATCTCATGAGAAAATGTCACAATTTTATGAGGTGGTGTTTTCATATGAATTCGTAAAATGTGATTTGTAAAAAAAAAAAAAAAAAAAAAGATGAATGATTTTAGAAAAAGATAAGCGTAAAGTTCTACCACTAACCCCATCACTAAACATCACTGCAGATCGTAAAACGAATGAATACAATTGTACAAATTTAAATGAATTAGTCACTAAGTGGCCACAATGTAAAATAGTTATTAACTGTCATGAGATTGTGTTGGAGTTGTGATTTGAGCTAGCAAATAAAGTAGATATCCATGAGCATAACTGACAACCTGTTACCTCTCAAACAGAATACATTTCCTCACATTTCCATGTCCCCCGTCACGTCTGTATCATCATTAGTCTTTTTATTTTTGACTGGTCAGGAATTCAAAGTCAAGTTGGACCGCATTAGCAACCCTGCAGCATCAGGGGCTGGGTGACATATTCATTGAAATGTGGTTTGTTCATGGTGTTCAGACTTTAAAATTGACATAAATGTTGGCGTGAAATGAAAATTAGGTAACACTTTGTATTAGGGAACACATACTCACTATTAACTAAGAGTTCTACTCAATAAAATCCTAATTTGCTGTTTACTGACAGTAAGTAAGGTAGTTGTTGTAGTAGTTATGTTTAGGTGGGGTAGAGGGATCTAAAATATGGTCATGCAGAATAAGGCATTGATATGTGCTTTATAAGTACTTATAAACAACCAATATGCTAGTAATATGCATGCGAATAAGCAACTATTAATAGTGAATAGTGTTCTAATAGTAATCTAAAGTTCTACCGAAAATTCGAGAGATCGTAATGTTTAATCAAAATGTCGTAACAATCTTCCAGTGAGACGTCAAAATTCTCTCTGGTGACGTATGCAGGACTTCTCCAGTCATTCATTTGCTTAAACCCCATGCCTTATTTTATAGTTGACCACATGTACAACTGATGTATAGAGTTAAAGGGATAGTTCACCCAAAAATCTGTCAGTAATTACTCACCCTCATGTCGTTTCAAACCCGTAAGACCTTCGTTCATCTTCGGAACACAAATTAAGATATTTTTGATGGAATCTGAGAGCTGTCTGACCCTGCATAGACAGCAATACAACTGAAATGTTCCCAAGTCCAGAAACGCAGCAAGGAGATCTGTAAAATAATCCATGTGACATCAGGGGTTCAACCGTAATTATACGAAGCTACAAAAATACTTTTTGTGCGAAAAAGAAAAAAATAACGACTTTATTCAACAATTCGTCTCCTCCGCGTCACCCTGTAGCGCCATTTTGGAGAGTATCAGCTGGACATAAACAGCGTATGCTGTTCTGTGTTCATCTGCGTCACTGCAACCCTTTAAGTCCTACTTTTTTTTTTTGATAATCTGTTTCACTCAGACGTACGTCACAATACCGTATTATCTGTCACTACTTCTGTTTTATTGTGACTTTAAATTTGGGATTTTAGAATTAGAAACAGCCTTCTAAAACTTTTGACTTTTGTGTTTTTGTTATATGTTGGTTTTGTATCCATTTATTGATTAAAGGTAAAACATGAAATCTATATTATTTGGAAGTCAATATATAGAGTAGTTTGTTCTATTTCCATATCAGTAAACACAAGTCTATCTGTGGCTCCCAATCCACAGCAATACATTTTGGAACCGTGTTTGTCAGTAAAGGTAGTTTGTCACTATTATGGGCAATATTAAAGACAGCTTTACTATTGAGATTTGAAACCATGCCATAATTTCATGTGCATGCACAGATGTTTATTTCTGGAATGATTATCTGTCTATATTACAGCACTACTGACCTTTTATTTCATCAACCTTTTGGCTAAACACACAATGACTCAGTACCACCTCTTCTTTTCTCCCACTATATCTATAAATATATAAATATTTCTCACAAACACTCATTTCACCATTTAGAAGCTGAAGTCAGATCAGGGCCTGACACTCCTACAATGACATCTGCCTATGGTAGGAAGTGAGGCATGGTTGTGGTGAGGGCAGGATGCAAAGAAATGCACCAAAGAAGCGAACATGAAATATTCATCATTCTAAACCTGTGCCAAACCTGGTCTGCTCTTCCATGCTCTTTAACAAAACGAGTGTCACAGTGAGCATTAAAAAGCTCCCCCCCCTGCTCTTTCTGTCTCGCTTTTTTTCTCTCTCTGGTCTTTAATTATGTTTTTGACTGGCTCTTGTCTGTCTTTTCACTGAAGGGACCTTACTAGTGTATTTGATTTTAACAGGCAAAGGGCACAGCTTCAGAGACCATCTCTATATCCCACAATTCCCCCTTTCTCCCAGCTGTTGAGGTTGGAAACAGTTGATATGGACAGGGTGTCTAGAGGTTTCTGTTTCTCCAGACACAGTCCCTGACTGAAGCTGTCCTTTGAAATGTCAGATTTTTTATTTTTTTTTTAACCTTTTTTTTAATTTAAAAATAATAAAATTAATAGTCTTGAACTGAAGATGATTAAAATGATCTTTAAACCTTACTTCAGAAGTTTCCTCGAATCTGATTGGCTGATAAGAGTGTGATGTTAGAGTGATCTCCAACCATTTCAACCATTTCAGCGTTTGTATCACACAGCGAGTGGACGCCCAAATCCACTATAATTTAAAAAATAATACTGCTATGTGTAACGGAATGTAGTTTTAAGAGTTTTTAGGCGAGAATGTACTTGTTTAGACTTCAGATCAGCATCCGTCAGCGGCCGTTCAGCCCTCATGAACCCGCCGAGAGCAGCCTTTTGACTCAATTGCCTAGCAACTTTTATGGTTGTTGTTGTTGTTTATTCAATATTATTATTCAATAAATAATATTTTATAGGCTACTATTTAGTATTGGGAAACGGTGTGTGTTCGTGATGGTGATTTTAGTTACATTGTTCTACCGTTAGATGGCGACAAGTGACTGTTTTTATCAGTGAGTCAGCAGTAAAGACTTTTGTACTGAAAGAGACTGAAAACGGGTTGTAAACAAGGAAGTTATTTTTTACTTTCAATAACACCTTGTAAGACACAGCCAACAAATGCTCTGGGTTGCGTTTCCCGAAACCTTCTTAACGCTACGTCGTTCGTAAGTTATACCTTAAGTTGTGCCTTTACGTTAATACGTGTTTCCCGAAACGTTCTTAGTTAAGTAAACCTTCTGTAAGTCATTCGTTTGTAAGGTTAGTCTGGACCACTCTTAGCTATACCTTATCGCTGTTCACAGTTCACTCCGCTAGTGGCCACCACTGTGCAAAAACCTTCTTCTCATTTCAGTCGATACGATTGTAATTCTGTGGCAAGAAAAAGTGCAGAACCAAATAAATATTACAATTCTAAAGTTGTAATACACCCAGTGTTCCCATCGCCAACCCATCAGCGCTCGACCAGGCCTTCATAATATATATGAACATGATAATATAAATGACTCTTTCAAAAGCAAGCGAAGCCTAAAGCCAGTTAATGTAGCTGACTAAGGCAGAATACTTTTGGCCATGAGGTTGCAGGTTCGCACGCAAAATTATACATATACATACACACACACACACACACACACACAGACAGACACACACATATACTGTCGGTTGCATTTAGTTTGAAATTTAGATTATTTTATAAATGCAGTGAGCCCCGATAAATGCAATTTCTAATATTTCTAAAGTGTTTCTTTATAATGAACATCACTTTACCTGCTCTATAACGCAGTGATAGAGCTTCTGTATTGAACAATCGATTCTCGAGCCATCGATATCAACCTATTCTGCACCACCGCCATGGACAGTACCTGCTAACGTCGCACGTAGGAAGGTTTACCTTAAGCAACATCCTAAGGTATAGTTCGGGGAACACGCCTAGAACAGGTAGGCTATAGGCTACCTTTAGTTAAGATATACATTTAGAGTCTTTGTAGCGAGCTAAGAGACAACGTTATCGGGAAAGCAGCCCTGAGCAGCGCTGTCATCTGAAATCACAGATGAACGGATAGAACGACAAAGATATTGCTTTCCTCAGCGGACATTCAAACTAATGCATTTAGTGTATTTAATGTGTGTTTAGTGTGTTTAATGTAAATATTGTGAATATGAGATTGAGCTGAAGAATGCTGTTTCAGATGCAGGTAATCACACTCGCTCAGTCCATCTCTCTCATTATACTGGACTCCACATAATACAGTGAGCTTTTAATAATGCAATAAGCTTTCAATGAAGCATCTCAATGTTCATTTGTTACTAGTTCTAAAGTGACGTTTTTGAATTAGTAATGGAGGCTTGAGCTCAGCTGTTAAACTGTAATAAATCTGCAAAGATGTCAACAATTCTGTGTTTTTCTGTCAATATGGGGTGCTGTGTGTACATTAATGAGGAAAAAAAATTAACTTAAATGATTTTAGCAAATGGCTGCAATATAACAAAGAGTGAAAAATTTAAGGGGGTCTGAATACTTTCCGTACCCACTGTATATACAGGGCTTGACATTAAACATTCTCATGTGGTTGTCCTTAGGACAAGTAAATTTGTCATTTACTTGTCCGAGTATAAAAGTTACTTGCCCGGAGAGAAAAAAAAAAAACATTTAAATTGAGTTATAAATATAATTATTTATTGTAGTTATACAAAAAATAGTATAGTGTTTATAAAGTATATGTAGTAGATTTTGTGAGCATGTAACGTTTAGTTTATTTAGTTAGATTTTTCTTTTTAAATAATATAATAAACAAAATAATAAAGTGAAATCAGTAAACATCGTGACGTAGACATGTGGGGTGTGTTAGAACGAGCCGTTTTAGGTCGGCGTGGCTGACTCTTAACTTTTATAAAGAATATCTCTTTGGATTTGAGACTTTAGTATTTGCAACTTTACAGATCTTCTTTATGCACCAAGAGCTTGTAACACTCCAAAGAGAAAGGAAAAATTGAAATCGCATCATATGACCCCTTTAACACTGTTGCCGCGGGTTGAAGCGACCCCAATAGCTTGATATTTAGCTCCTGGAATGTGAATTTTACTGGAGGATCCCCGCCGAAAAACATGTATTTTACCCCCCAGAACGCGATTTTTACTGGGGAACCCCCTCGAAATGCGATTGGGCTAGTTTTGGGCTAGTTTTGAGTAGGAATTGGGCGGTTTTGTTGCGAAAACCTGGCAACCCTGCCTGCGACGTCACTTGCAATCGACACAAATGGTGCGTGTTGCCAATGGAGACGGTAGTGGTTAAACTATTAAACGGTATGGAATTTGATCTGTTAATAGCACTGTCTTAATACATTAAGCCATATTAAGTGTTTATGGCCTTATACGGGAGGAAAACGCTTAACGAGAGACTTTGCGCATTGTTCATATTCTGCTGTTCTGTGGCCACGGATTTGCGGGTCTTGTCTTTTTCTCCTACAGGTGACTTGCAGGACCCTGTACATTATGGTACTAAATTAATTTTAATCGTTTAACCACTACAGCGTCTCGTCTCCATTGGCAACACGCACCATTTGTGTCGATTGCAAGTGACGTCGCAGGTAGCGGAGAGTGCAAGTGGCGATTGCAAGTGACATTGTGATTTTGTTTCTTTTTTCGTGTCTTCACCACCTGGCTACTGTTGTAAAATGTTGAAAGATTCAGTGTAAATAAATAAATAAAATTAAATTAAAATAAAAGATCGCAAGTGACGTCACTTGTGGAAGTGCAGGTGTCTAAGAGTGCATGTCTGCAGCCAGACCCTATTGAACATACTACATAGTAAAAAATGCTAGGCCTACATAGTTATTATTTTGGGGTTGGTTTCTATATATTTTGTAATATTATCTATTTCATGTAGGTGCATTACATTAGAAATAATTCGAGAGGAACAAGAGTGCAGCAACCTTTTTTGAACAGCATTTACAGTAAGTGCATTGATGAATAAATATGATTTAGGGCTTTATGATACACATTACCATGTTTTGTCACAGTATTACATTCAGCATTTATCAGAATTGTCCCTTTTTATAATTCCTACTTGTTTATGTTTGCAGAAATCTGTTTCACCTTAGATCATCATAGATTATCTTGGAATAGGGTTGCCAACTTCAGAAAATGAAAGAAAAATTTCCATGGCATTTTCATTTTATCTGATAAAGTAGCGTTTATGAGCGCAGCGCTGCTTTGTTTACAGTCGTTACCGGGGAAACCGCTGTATTTCTGATGTTCCAAAAGCTCTTCCTGCTGGAGAAAGCCATTATAACATGTACATGAAAAATGTAGAAACATTGGGCCACCATTATGCAGCAGCAAGCATCACAACAAAAAAGGAGCCTAAAGGCTAAATTTGTAAATGTGTGCAAATACATAGGGCCCTATTCATATATTTTGCCTGGGGCCCCCAAATCACTAAATCCGCCCCTGAGCCTATGAATTCATGAAAATGAATATTTTTCAAGAGAACTTGGAGTGTGTGGGCTGCTTTTGGTGCTTGAATTTGTTCTTCAATAATAATGAGGTCTAGGTTTAGGAATATGCAAAAATTGACCATTTTAAAAATGTGTAATTTTATTTCTCTATTTAACAACATTAACTTACAATACTGAAAGACGTCTTCCCTCAGGTAGATTGCATTTTTTCTTGCCTAGCTGGATGTTGTGCTTATGATCAATAATCACGTTCTTTGCAACCACCCAAATTGATTTGGCAAAATCAAAACGCGGACAGTGAAGGGGATTGCCGTTAGCGCTCGCTGTGAAGTGGGAGCGACCAGGCGGCAGAGGATTCTGCAAGGTCTTAAAGCCTTCCTAGAGTGGTTACGTTCGCAATTCAAACAATGATTTGTGCTAAAAGAATGATTAATATTTGTTATTTGTATGGTCTAGATCAGGGGTGGCGAGCGTCGGTCCTGGAGAGCCGCAGCCCTGCAGAGTTTTGCTTCAACCCTAATCAAACACACCTGAACAAGCTAATCAAGGTAATTTTGTTTCTCTATTTAACAACATTAACTTACAATACTGAAAGACGTCTTCCCTCAGGTAGATTGCATTTTTTCTTGCCTAGCTGGATGTTGTGCTTATGATCAATAATCACGTTCTTTGCAACCACCCAAATTGATTTGGCAAAATCAAAACGCGGACAGTGAAGGGGATTGCCGTTAGCGCTCGCTGTGAAGTGGGAGCGACCAGGCGGCAGAGGATTCTGCAAGGTCTTAAAGCCTTCCTAGAGTGGTTACGTTCGCAATTCAAACAATGATTTGTGCTAAAAGAATGATTAATATTTGTTATTTGTATGGTCTAGATCAGGGGTGGCGAGCGTCGGTCCTGGAGAGCCGCAGCCCTGCAGAGTTTTGCTTCAACCCTAATCAAACACACCTGAACAAGCTAATCAAGATCTGAAGGGTTACTAGGAAGCTACAGGCAGGTGAGTTTTTATTAGGGTTGGAGCTGAGCTCTGCAGGACTGCAGCTCTCCAGGACCGGAGTTCGCCACCCCTGGTCTAGATGGTCATACGGCGTATGCCTGAGAATACAGGACAAACTGCGTTCCGTATGGCTTTCATATGGAACGCGATGCCTTAAATACGGGACGATACGGAACGGTTGGCAGCCTTATCGTGGAAGTTTCAATTGTAAACTGCACTGCATTAGTATTTGTCTCATGCACAGAAAAGGAGTTATCACTTGTTGATCAGATTCAGTGTGAAGAGAATTACCGCTGCAGGGGGGCTCTTGGATGTTTTTGTTTACTGCTTCAGTGTTTAGTGTTTACACTCACTTGTGTTTTTTTGTCCAGGGTTTCTTACACTTACACACACAGTGTTTTCTCTTTCAGACTCTCACACACACCCCCACTCACAGTGTTTGCTGAAGTGTATTCAAGCTTGGCCGAACATTGGTTTTGTAACTCACTTGAATTGGGACGTAGGGAACAGGGTCCTAGGAGTGCTGGAAGAAGCATTCAGTCTGCTTTCCCCTCTGTGGGGTCACACTACTCTGACAGAATGACCTACGAAACAGCATGTTTCTGTACAACTACTTCCTGTGTCATTTATACACCACTGAACCTTATCAGACTGGAGCGAGGAAGAGCTGCCTGTGTTTTACAGATCAGCCCTTCTGTCCTACAGCTACATGATTCCCAGGTATTAATTTTGCACTGTTAAAAATTTATAATAGAATTTTGACATAAATCAATTTCATGTAGATGAAAGTAACTAATTTTGTTTTATTTTGCATTTAATAGGGAAAATCTAAATAATATTCATAGAGGAATATACTGTGTGTATACAAAAGAATCACCCTCTTTAAAATAATTACATTTTGTTGCTTTGCAGCCTGAAATTAAGACGGACACAGTTTTTGTTTCATATAGCTGTATTTACTCAGAGCAACTTATAACATCCAAGTGAAAGATATAACACCAACATGTTATAAAAAAAAAAATATA
>NW_015653466.1:2061852-2080067 GCF_001515625.1 Sinocyclocheilus rhinocerous | reverse complement strand
ATATATATATATATATATAAAAAACAGAATCACTGAGTTGGAAAAAGGATCACCCCCTCCTAAAAATGACTTGTAAACTCAATCAGGTGTAGCTAATCACCTTCTCACTGAGTACATTTACATGGACAACAATATTCCGATATTAACACGATTAAGACAATTCTCTGATTATAGATCTACCATGTAAACAAAGATTTTTGATTACTTTTATCTGGCTATGTCATACTCGAAGTAAACACAAATTGAATTAAGACGTGGAGTATTCCTATTTTAGTCGCATTATTAAAGTGCAGTATAGACTTTTCACCGCATTTTGCAACAGGATACACACACGGCAGTGGTCAACCATTTGACGGCAAAAAAAAGAGCATGGCTTCAAGCAATAAGGCAAATTTTTATCCGTCGTGGTCTGTTTGCACGTATAGCATGACATATAATTAACTGCACTTGAAGCTTTCATAAAATTAAAAATGAAACACCCAAAACTGTATAACTGTTAGTACTGAAGATGAACTTTGTTGATTCGTGAAATTCCGGTGGGGACGTCGGATGGCGTCGCGTGGGAACCTAATGACGTGTGCCATTAATCGATCTATGTACTATAACATGTAAAACGGGAACATGAAAGGAATATTCTAAAAGCAACTTATGTAAACACCTTAATCATAATATTGTCTTATTCAGAATAAGGTAAATAATTAGATTACTGATGTCCATGTAAACGCACTGGCACACAACTATTTTTCATCAATTACTTAAACCACTCTGTTCTTGCATGAACAGTCATCAAATGTTCTTTAGAACATTTTAATTAACGCATTTACCTATGATCAAAGGTGCATGATTTCTACATTTATTCTGTTAAAGCTGCCAGATGAACTCATCCATTTTATTTTTTGTCAACAAAGATGTACGATGACAGGTTATTTTTATGGTTTAAATAGGTGGGGACGTAATGACGTGTGCCATTAATCGAACTATGTACTATAACATGTAAAACGGGAACATGAAAGGAATATTCTAAAAGCAACTTATGTAAACACCTTAATCATAATATTGTCTTATTCAGAATAAGGTAAATAATTAGATTACTGATGTCCATGTAAACGAACTCACTGGCACACAAAGCCATTTGACTTTCAACTGTGATCATCTGTGGTCATTTTGATTAGCTCAGCATGAAAAGAGCTTTCCTGGAGAATTTCCGTCCTGAAGCAAACAGTCATCTACGGGTGTCGAGGCACTGTCAAAAGGTCACCAGGATAAAGTTGTGGACCGGCACAAGTCAGGAGATGGATACAAAAAAATGTCAAAGGCTTTATCAATTCCTAGAAGCACAGTGAAGTCCATCATTTTGAGAAGTGGAAGGTATTTGGTAAAACACAGACCTAGTCAAAACCCTTAAACCCCATTGAAAAATCTGTGGAATGACTTGAAGACTGCAGTCCACAAACGGTCACCATCAAATTTAATTAAACTTAAGCAGTTCTGCAGAGAAGAGTGGGCAAATATTGCTAGATGTGCAAAGTTAGTAGAGACAAATCCCAACCGACTAAAGGCTGTAATTAAAGCAAAAGGTGGTTCAACAAAATACTGACACAAGGGGTGATCTTTTTTCCAACTCAGTGATTCTATTTTATTTATTTATTTATTTTCTGAAATGTTGGTGTTACATCTTTCACTTGGATGTTACACTGAGTAAATACAGCAGGATAAAACAAAAACTGTGTCCATATTCATTTCAGGCTGCAAAGCAACAAAATGTGATTATTTTAAATGGGGTGATTCTTTTCTATACTCACTCTAAATAAACTCTCACTCACACTTCTCATTTTTAGTTTTAAAGCATCAATACAACAAATGTGACAAAAATGAAAAAACAAACAAACATAAAAACAAGACAATAATAATATATTATAATTAATTAATAAAAATTGGCAGTAACAAAATTGATAAATTAAACGAATCTTTATGAATAAAACTAAAACAACTGCAAAAAATGTATTTTCTTTCCGTCAAAACAAAGAAAAACTAATTAAATGAGATGCTACTCAGTGAGTCAGTTATTCCCCCACAGAATTAATTGTTTTTCGTCTAAAGTAAATCATTGTAATACAGGCCACTTTATATTAATGATAATGCTAATTTTATTCAGAAGTATATGAGTTAGAAGAAACTCATTTCTGGTTTTGTGTCGATGAAGGGGTACTTGAACCTGGCTGATGCGCTGTGGGGTACCTAGATTAAAAAGCTTGCAAAACACTGCTACATTTCGGCATAGAATTTACTTACAGCATAGAAGAGCTGTAAGTAAGGTGAAAATGGTTTTTGGAAATAAATATGCGTATGACCATAAATGATGTCTTAAAACAAAGGTAAAAGAGGTAAATGTTTATGCTTTTCTGTATAATCAGTTTCAAGTTTATAGGCACTTTAATGGTGCTGCAAAAAATAAAAAAGAAAGGTTATATATTATACACATCAAGACAAAAAGATTATATATTTTACACATCATACTTGATACTTGCTGTGTAAAGGATGGAAAGTCAAGAGTGATTTTTTTCAGGGTATTCATTCCATGAGGTTAGCTCTTATTAAGTGAATCTAAATGGACTGAATTGAAAGCTGAATCATATGTCACACGATGGTACATAATTATCTCCAAAACTTTTCCAGGGCCCCAAAACACCCTCGGACCCCAGAGGGTTAAAGCATCAGTTTTAAAGCATCAATACAACCAATGTGGTGACAATGAAAAAGAAAAAAAACATAAAAACAAGACAATAATAATATATTATAATTAATTAATAAAAATTGGCAGTAACAAAATTGATAAATTAAACGAATCTTTATGAATAAAACTAAAACAACTGCAAAAAATGTATTTTCTTTCCGTCAAAACAGAAAAACGAATTAAATGAGATGCTACTCAGTGAGTCAGTTATTCCCCCACAGAATTAATTGTTTTTCGTCTAAAGTAAATCATTGTAATACAGGCCACTTTATATTAATGATAATGCTAATTTTATTCAGAAGTATATGAGTTAGAAGAAACTCATTTCTGGTTTTGTGTCGATGAAGGGGTACTTGAACCTGGCTGATGCGCTGTGGGGTACCTAGATTAAAAAGCTTGCAAAACACTGCTACATTTCGGCATAGAATTTACTTACAGCATAGAAGAGCTGTAAGTAAGGTGAAAATGGTTTTTGGAAATAAATATGCGTATGACCATAAATGATGTCTTAAAACAAAGGTAAAAGAGGTAAATGTTTATGCTTTTCTGTATAATCAGTTTCAAGTTTATAGGCACTTTAATGGTGCTGCAAAAAATAAAAAAGAAAGGTTATATATTATACACATCAAGACAAAAAGATTATATATTTTACACATCATACTTGATACTTGCTGTGTAAAGGATGGAAAGTCAAGAGTGATTTTTTTCAGGGTATTCATTCCATGAGGTTAGCTCTTATTAAGTGAATCTAAATGGACTGAATTGAAAGCTGAATCATATGTCACACGATGGTACATAATTATCTCTGCTGGATTTTTGGCTGCTGATTCTCTGAATGTGGAGATGCAAGGGGTCAGTGTTACTTAACTGTTTTCTGAATAGAAAATGAGTGACTGGTGAGAAATTTTCTCTCGTAACAAAATATATTTTTTCCACATCTAAGCATTCAGTAATTGTTAGAATATTTTAACAGTGCTGTTGTTGTTGTTGGCTTCAGACAGTCTTTTCTTAACAGATTGCTTCAGGTTTCATGAAGCATCAGAAAGGCAACTCGTCTCTTTATGGAAACATTTGCATCAGATTTTTTAAAGGGGGAACCAAACACAATCAGCCTTTCCACAGATGGACAGCACAGCGGTTCATGATGATAAATGGCTTTACTGTCAGACTGAATAGCTGAAGTTGCTGCCTTTAGTCCAATCACTGTCTTCAGAGGAACTATCATGGCTGTCACTATAATAATGGAAGCCTACAAGAATCAGTAACTGCTCTAAAGTCTGGCAACACACAGAGTGTATGTTTAGTTATATTCTCTTCATGGCTTGTAAGGAAAGATGCATGAATGTTTGAGTATATTTTAAAAATGTCAATTCTGATGGCTAATTGTCTGTGAGTCCTTGCTGTCAGACCCCTCACAGTATAGCAACATGTGAGCATGTATTGCTCTCATTTTGCCAGTGCACGTCTGCTGGAAGAAACTGTGCCTTTTACTTTAAATGAAAGAAAACTAAAAGAATGATTGGTCACTTTTTAAGATACCCGAAAAATAAACACACAGAGATCAATAAACTCTTGTTAATATTTAATGTCTTGTCACCAAAAAAAGTTCAACAAAAACTTAAAATTCTGATTTTCTTTCTTCTGTGGAACACACACACACACAAAGATATTTGAACTATTTTGTCTAAATAATAAAGCCAATGGCATCCAAAACAACACTGGATAAAGGATAATTTATGGACAAATATATATATATATATATATACATATATGTGTGTATGTGTTAAACATGCTAAACAAATATAATATTTCAGTGACATTTTTATCACTTCAGTATTCTGCAACTTGTTGTACTGTACAAAAATATAACAGCATATGAGTTTATAACAACGCGAGATTGAGTAAACGATCCCCTTCAGAAGATGTATTACTTTGAATGGCAGATTAAGCTTAAACTACCCTGAGCAGTATTACAACGACAAGGTCTTGAAAAAATGTCAATTAAAATTTTAATGGTAAAAGTCGAATGCGATTATTATATCGAATGTGAAGTGATCTCGTTAAAGCATAGAATAGGAGTACAAATACTAATGTAATGACAGCATCTCTAGAAATAATGACACAATTCATTTCATAATTTTAATTTCTGCCGAGGTCATTTGCGGCCAACGGAAGCGTTCTTATGGGCTTTGAGATATCGGAGGTCTGAGATTGAATGGGAAATGTGGTGAGACTTTTTTTTTATGCTCTGTTCCTTCCTCTCCAGCAGATGCTGACAGATCAGGGCTCTGAAGTAACAGGACTTTAACTGCTAGTGACGTTTCAATATAAACAAGCACTGCTAGAAATCCACAGGGAATTATGTATTTTAGACAGTCTTTTTCTGCCCAAAGTCAATGTCTTTGGAGATTTCAGGAAGTGTTTGACAGATGTGCTCGATTTGCAGCATCCTCAGTTTGGACAGATTTGACAAAGAGATTGTTAAATGCACCACTTACTACTCAAAAAGTGTACTTAAGTACAATACTCAAGTAAATGTACTTAGTTACTGTCCGCCTCTGCTTACATCTAGAAGTGGCTGCACACTAAAAGTGGTAGTTCAGTTTAGATGTGTCTGACAGCTATTGTACAGCTGGTCATCAATACAATCTTACGTATTTACAAACGTTGTTGGATTTTTGTTTGACCTAAGGACACATTTTTAACTGGGTCAGACATTGCTTTTGCATTCACACACACAAAAGCAAATGCATCTATGCCCAATTTACCAAATGCTTTCCTTTCTTTTTTTTTTTTCTGGTCAGTCTGCCAATAACAACTCTCACAATGTAGATTTTTATCTCTGATTGCGCTGCACTGTCAACAATGTCTGTCAGTACATTATCACCATTTGAGTTAATTAATTTAGCAAAATTAATGGGTAAACATGATCTAATCTAATTTGTAGTCTAATTTGAAGTTATTAATTCATTAGGAGATGCATTAGTGCAATTAATACATTTTAACTTGTATTATAACTAAATTTATTGTCATTGTGTCATGCAGTAAGTTGCTTGTTTTAACAGTTACTGCAGAATGCTTGGAGAGCATGTGATTAAAATGGATCTAAAACAAAAGAGTGTATGGTTAGTCTCAACAGCCCATCTGAGATGGATTAGACTTTCATAATAATAAAAGCTTCTCTGAGCTTGTTTATAAAGAGATATTTTTCAGTGGCCACTGAGAACTGCTCTTGCACTGTGATTGCATAATGAAGTTCTGGTGAACTTTTTGTGTGGTGATTGGCTGAGAGTTTTTTTTCCTGGGAATTGGAATAGGTCTTCATTATGAACAGAGTAAATGAGTGAATTATGTAAGAAAAGATGGGTGCACACTTACTTTTTTAAAGTTTTTGCTTGCTTCTGTTACCCCGTGGTTGCTCTCTAGATTTTTATGGGATTCAATGAATCAATAGCTCTTAAATAAATAAAATAAATTAAACTTTTGGCATGTGATGAATTCATTACACTTGTTTCTCAATGCGAAAAAGAGTAGGGATTCTGGTGTGCTTCAAGTACAACATCAAAACTTACTGAATCAGAACAGAAGCAACTTCACACATCACCATGCAAGGCTCAGTCAGAGGTTCTGACTCCATTAAAATGTGTGCTCCTGCACACCACAATTGATAAGTAACTCTCTGTGGTCTATATTTGTGCATTTACGAGACTATGCATGCATGTTTTTAGTCTCTAACAAGACTTTCAAAGCTACTTGATACAAATGGACACAACTTGTAAGGGAAAATGCCCTAGAAAATTCTAATAAACAGAAGTTAGTATGCTGACATTTAGTTAAATTGAACTTTTCACAGTTTGTCTCACTCATTAGCGGACTCTTTATGCAGATTACATCGATATTCTAGTAGGTGGCAAGAAGTAGCAGACAATTTAATTGATTGATTGAAACAATTCTTTATAGAGATTTATTCAGAAAAACTGATTCATTCAGGAACGGAATAAGGGAAGACTTTATAGGTTAATCATTGAATCATTCACTCAACCGATTTGTTTTAACACATTCAATTAGGAACAAAATACAATATGATTATGTCGTGGCTTCTTTTGGCACCATTGTGAGGATTGATTGATGATGTCTGTGGATCATCGGGGGTGCTGTGGATGATAATTTCTGTCTGGGTGTGCAAGAGAGAAGTGTTGAAAATAAACTTCCTCATTACTTCGACACTATACTATTTTCGTTGGTGGAAGAAAATAGACAAAATAACTGGCAATATTTAAAAAATGTAACTAAAGTTAAAATGTAAGTTACTGAAATTCTTAACTTCTTGTTTATTGAACTGTTGTTTGTTGTTCTTATTAATTAAGCAGTAAGCAGTTTAATAAGACATTGGCTCTGGATTTTTTTTTTTTCAGTTTACAGTCAATTATCAGTTCTTTTTTATATAAAGATGGGATTTACGTAAAACCATGCATTGGCAGTATTTTTGTGCATGCTATGATTTATATATGAGTTTGGATGATTTAACTGCCATCTGCCTTCTCACGGGAACCTCCTTATTGCCATGGTAACTTGATTAATCATTAATGTTTTTTACAGATATGAAAAGGTTGGAGCATCAATGAGGGCACAACATGAGATTTTTTTTCTAACCCAACATGGTAGGATGTTTTAGTTTTGCTTAAATTACTATACTGCTGGGTTTAAATGAACCCAAGTGAGTTTTTAAATTAAAATCACACACAATATGACAACAGTAACAAACACACAGACTAAAAGCCTGTAATAAACACTGAAAGTCAGGAATGTGTATTATATCGAATCGACGGGATATTACCATCTCTTGTTTAAAACTTTTTTTTATATACTCCTCTCTAGCACCATTTCGGCTAGTTCAGTTCCTGGCTTTACCGCTCACCCGTCACCGCACAAATTAGTTGGTTGTGAGAAAACACTCTGACAAAAACGTCTCCGGTTACTGTCGTAACCTTGGTTCCTTGAGAGCGGGAACAAGTCATTGCGAAGCATTTGCAATGGGAACTCCTCCCCTTCTCCGAATATCCTGAAACCTTATAGGATAACACCAGTACAATAAACTGGCAAATTGTCGCTAATTATGCAAATTGCATGAAAATACCTACCGAAAATACCGCAGTAAATAATGTGGTGAGAGCAATAATTTCCTCAGAATCTAAGACTGAACGCTTGCACTACTGATCGAGCAGCGAGCACGGCAACCTTAACAAAGTCTCGTTACTGCTCTCAGGGAACCGAGGTTACGACAGTAACCAGAGACGTTCCCTTTTGAGTGTTGACTCTACATTTAAAAGCATTCACAGTGGGAACAGTATACAATCCCTTGTAAAACCTGGCGAAAGTATTCTGTGAAGACCAACTAGCTGCAAAGCATATATCCCGAATAGATGTGCCTTTGAAGAGACAATAGCCCTCATCATATGGGCTCTGATATTGAGAGGGCATTCCTGTCCCTGGCTCGCATAAGCTGACACGATAGCGTCTACTATCTAGTGAGAAAGTCTCTGCTTAGATACTGCTCTTCCCTTAGTACAGCCATTATAGCACACGAAGAGCTGGTCAGACTGTCAAAAGATGGCTGAGCGGTCGATTTTGAGACTTTAGTCTTTGCAACTTCAGGGATCTTATCTATGCACAATCAGCTTGTAACACTCCAAAGAGAAAGGAAAACTTGAAATCGCATCATATGACCCCTTTAAAACCCTGACAGGGCAAATGGCGCTCTGAGCCTCGGCATCACGTGAGACAAAGCGGGTAAAGAATTGACCTGCGCTTTAAAGGGGGTAGAAAGAGATTTAGGCACGTAGCCTATAATCTCAGCTGGAGAGTAACACTGCAGTCCCCAGGCCCAAAGCGAATACAATCGCTGTCCACCAAGAGGGCATGCAGATCTTCTATGCACTTAGCCGAAGCAACGGCAAGAAGCAGAGCAGTTTTGAGGGAGAGTTCCCTCATAGTAATGGATGCAAAGTGTTCGAACGGGGGTAGAGAGAGAGAGCTTTCCGAACCAGCGCTAAGTCCCACTGCGGCACCGACGGTGGGCATGGGGGATGAGAAATCTGACCAGAAGTACGTGCCTCCCGATCAATTGTCCATCAACCGTGGAATGAAAACGAAGCAATAGCGGCCACATAAACCATAAGCGTTGACAGTAGACTCCCATTATCTAGCCTGTGCTGCAGACAACATAAACGTCCGACACGGGTCAGCTCACCAGGTCGATATCTTTATCATAGCACCATTTCACAAACACTCCCCATTTAAGAACGTACAGACACCCATAGAAGGTGCACAAGACTCAGTGAGCGTGTCAAGCACACGGGGAGGCAGGGCGATAACCCCTCTAGGATCCCTGAAGTAGCCACACATGAAGGCTCCACAGCTCCGGGCTACCAGCAGACCAGAGGCAAAATCTTCACCGGAGGAAATGCATAAAGTTTGGCTCTCAGCCAGCATGACGTCAGAGCGTCCCCCATCAGCGGGGAGTGAGACAGCAAAAAGAACAGCAGGCAATGTGTGTTCTCGCTCGTCACGAACAGATCCACCTCTGCCCTCCAGAAGTGGTCCCAAATCATCAGAAACCGAACTGGGATGCAGCCTCCACTCCCCGCAAAAAATTTCATTCCTCGAAAGCATGTCTGATTTGTGGTTTAGGAGACCGGGGATATGCGCCGCTCTGATGGAGGGTAAATGATGATCAGCATATAATAGAAGACTCGCAGCCTGCTTGAAAATGTTTCTGGAGCATAAACGCCTTGGTGATTTATGTACGAAACCACAGAGATATTGTTGGTGCGAATCAGCACATGTCGCTGTTCCACCTGCGGCAGAAAATTCACTAGGGCTAAGGACACTGCTTTTAGTTTCAAGTGGTTTATGTGCCACCTGCTCTAAGACTCTGACCTCTGAGGCTCTTGTCATTGAAAAGGACTGGCGAAAGGGACCGTCGTCCCGAGGGAGGGGAGGGCCCACCAGCGGCTCACTGACAGCAGTGGGCCTCATCCTCGTAAGGCCACGAGCGATGCTCCTCTGAGTCCTCAAAACGTGTGCCAGCAAGTCAGCGCAGTGCACGCAGTCAGACTCCGAGAAGGCCACCTCAGCGTGGGCCAGGCCCAGGCAGGCGATGCAGTGCTCGTACGTGTCCGGCAGGTCGATAGAGCCTGTGCAAATTTGGCAAAAGGTAGCCATTGGATGCGGTGAAGAAGCTGTCGTATCTTCTGGTGCGTCTTAGACAATGGCAGCGTGAAGGAGAAGATACTGAGGCAATTGTCGCTCTCACCACATTATATACTGCCCACAGGCTTGTCAGTATTTGCATGCGATCTGCATAATTAGCGACAATTGGCCAGTTTATCGTACTGGCGTTGTCCTATAAAGTTTCAGGATTTTCAGAGTAGGGAAGGAGTTCCCACTGTGAATGCTTCGCAATGTAGAGTGAACGCTCGAAAAGGAACCTCCAATTTTAAAATAATGTACTCCAGACAGTTTCATAATTGTCTCTCCTCTGCACTTCGATTAGTTTTCAGCTATTTTCCACACATATTCCTGTCATAAGCACTACAAACACAGATATGGGCACACACAGAACTGTTTACGTTTGAAATTGCGTGACGCGCATCATGCTTTCTTTCACGCCCACAAACCAGCACTGTTGTGTTACTACGAACAATTATTTTCTACCCAAATTGGGTCAAATCAACCCAGCTTCCTTACCCAACAGTCCTCAACCAAGTGTTTCGAAAAAATAACCCAGAGGTATTTATATGTGTAGATACTATTATAACAAAAAGGTACACCGTGTATGTTCTTGCTAAATTGCTCGCAAACGTAAGATTGTTATTTAGCATAGTGGGTCATACCATGTAATATTAGAATAGGTACCCCTTAGTTTCAGAATACTTACATTATAAAAAAGTTGTAATTTTCCAGGTTGTTACCCTCTTTTCCCCTAAAATGTGCATATTGTTCCCGTAGACCTACACGTACGTACTGTAGGTACACTATTATTACGAAAAGGTACGATGTAAAATCTGTTTACTTGCACTGTAAATTGTGGGCTGTAATCTAAAACGTTACCAATTTCTCATAATTTTTCAAGAATCACTCTTTTCCACTACTGCACTCTACAATATTACAAAAATATAAGAATATTAATGATTTGTCCGAGTTATTCCACTACTCAACAGAAAATCGAGTTGTTTGTTACTAGAAAAGCTGCTTTGTTTTTTCTAAAAATATTGTTAAAAATTATTACTTTTGGTTCATTTCTCCCCAGCACTGTCCACTACATGTGGTCTCCATGGCAGTATTTGACCACTACAGGTCTAACAGGCATAGTGTTAGAACAAGACTAGTGTTGCAAGTGTGAAGGTCATTGCCTCCGGGTGCATTCTTTCAGGAGTAAATGAGGATCTGTCATATAGCAGTCCATAAATGCTTTTACCTGCCACTCTCATCCATATAATATGAGGTGGCACATATGTTTCTGTATGTATTAGAGCCTTGACAGATGGCACTGCAGTTAGAAATGTACACACACACACACACACACACACAGAGATCCTTTCCAATGTTCTTGTCTGTTTTTGAAAGCAACAGGAATCCAGATGGAGGTCCTTTTACCACCTCTGGGTGCAGGGCAGCACACCTACTGTACTGTATAGAATGACACATTTGGTTAGATGCAGATTGAATAAAAGGCTTTGACATTATTCGCTGCTGTTAGAAGCTTCATGCTGCTTTCAAAGGGATATTTTTCTGACAATTTTCTGTGTGATGGAACTAGAGGGGTCATTTGAATGCTTGATGCATGTAATCAACTGTTTACTTTATTCAGGTCATCCATTATGATCTCCTGTTACGACAGAGGACAGATGTGCTATAGATGCATGCGGTTTTGAAACAAGCTGGCAGCTAGATTTCTCAGAAAGGATTGTTCAGAGAGAAAGGTTTCTTTTATTGTAGAAATGTGAGGTGCAAAATATCTTGTCTGAGAAGCTTCACCTTGAAATACATTTCTTTGACCATAAATGCAGTTATTGCGAAAGGGCTGATTGGATGATCCATTCCTTATTAAAGTTTAATTAGAGAGAAAAAAAACCCTAGGATGTAATTAAGGGAATAGTTCACTCAAAAATGAAAATTTGCTTAAAATGTACTCACCCTCATACGATCCAATATGTAGATGAGTTTGTTTCTTCATTGGAACAGATTTGGAGAAATTTTGCATTACATTACTTGCTCACCAAAGGATCCTCTGCAGTGAATAGGTGCTGTCAGAATGAGAGTCCAAACAGCAGATAAAAACAATAATCCACATTACTGTAGTCCATCAGTTAACATATTGTGAAGAGAAAAGCTACATGTTTGTAAAAAAAAAACAAAAACAAACAACAACAACAAAAAAAAACTATAAACCATTGCTTCTGGACAAAATATGAGTCCATAATCCATAACTCTTCCCCCAGTGAAAAAGTCCATCCCCTATTCATTTAAACTATTCATTTAATGAAGTCAGTTCTTTAAAAGTGCACTCTAAGTTCTTGTTTACTTTTAGCATGTACATATTAGTAGGGCTGGGTATCGTTCAAAATTTTTCGATAGATCTGCGCCGCGCCTCTAGTCGAACACACCGGCAAGTGCTGCAGGCTTATTGGCTCACTGACGCTGACGAGATTAACCCCTTAGGTATCGAAATTTGGTACCGAATGACTAGACGTTTTTCGATACTCGATGGTATCGAGGCAATTCGGTCGGTGCCTAAAAAGTATCGAACTCGATACCCAGCCCTACATTAGTTACATGAAGTTTGCTAACTATTGCTGCTTTACTCCCTTTCTCTTTTTGATGTCTCTATCGTTCCTTTTTGTCTATGTAATGTTCTTTTGTTCCTTCATGTCCATAAAACATTCTTGAATTCATATGCACTGCTCTGTAACCAGACTGCTGTGAGTTCCTCTTCGCTGTGTGCTGGCTGTGACCGCTGTGTGCTTGTGCTTGTGCTTGATGCCGTAGCGTTTATCCTCGATCTGTAGCCTGGTAGCCATGGGTCGTCGTGGTTTGTTTTATCACTACAGCAGGGACTGATTGTTTGGATTTAATTTTTCCACTCGTACTCATTCAGCTTGGTCCAGTGGATCAGCGTGTGTGCGATATACCTTCACTCTAGACTATGTATGAGTTCTGTTGTATGTGTGTGTATTTTGTATGCTATTTTGTTTGGTTTGCTTGTTTTGTTAGATGTATTTTCATATTTATGGTTGCCTATAGTGCTTTATAAAGTAAACATGTTATTATTATTATTTTTCAGCAGCGACTTGGTAATTAGATGACATGGCTGGTCATGTGACACGGCTGGTCATGTGACACCAGCATTGCAGTGGCCATGAGAAAGCAACCCGCTCCAAGCTTTTTCTAGAAGACTCATCATATCTCATGTAAGTGTAAATCATATAATATTTCTCAAAACTACTCTGTTTTGACAACCCAGCATGAAATTAAAATTCACCCTATCTATTTACTAAATGCTTATAACTGATACTGATCTTTTTTGACCTTGTAATTTATAATCTAATTGTAATGCCAAGTCAATGTTCTGGTGTAATGGTATGGTGAACTTCTCCAATCTATGGTTTAAATTTAAAACGCCTTGATGATGGATTTGTTTCTTACAAACATGCAGCTTTTCACTTCACAATACATTAATTGATGGACTGGAGTCATGTGGTTTACTTGTGGATTATTGTAATGTTGTTATCAGCTGTTTGGACTCTCATTCTGATGGCACCCATTCACTAAAGAGGATCCATTAGTGAGAAGGTGATGTAATGCTAAATTTCTACAAATCTGTTTCAATTGAGAAACAAACACATCTACCTCTTGGTTAGCCTGAGTGTGAGTAAATGTTCAGGAAATTTTCATTTTTGGGTAAACTATTCTTTTAAACCAAAAAAGGCTTTCCAATACATTTATTGTAGTCAAAGTTTGTGCAATACACAGTGGCTTATGGCCAACTTTCTCTCTTCATTTCCTATGAAATGATCAATGCACACTTGTCCCTTGCCTATACCATTTGCAGTGTCTTTTGTACTTCGTACATACATTTACTACAATTTGTTATCTTGCCTAAGGTACCCAGTGAAGCCCACGTTGCAGGGAACGAGTGGGCACTTGGCAACAGGGCTGGGTTTTAATTTTTCAAGATTTTTTTGCCGCTCATTGAAATGGTTTCATCATCTCCCTTATCAAAACTTCAGTCCAATGTATTGAGATATTAAAAAAAAAAATCTTGATTGATTAAACCTTCCTGTCTCTCTCGATTTCATTGCAGTTCCTCTATAAGGCAGCAGCGTCTCGCTTCAATCAGGCGGCTGCTGAGAGTAAGTTTAGTCTTCATTAGAGGACACAGATGAGGCATCTGTGGGGAGATTAGGCCTGGTGTGAGATGGCACTTAGTCAAACCCCCTGCTGCTCTCTTCATCAGCTTCTGTTTATGGAGGGAGAGAGTGATGCAGGTTCTCTTCTGGCTTCAGGCTCTGCTAATTGTCCAATAGGCCAGCGGCATATCAAGGGACAAAGTGAAGATGTGACACTCCATCTTCATATGGTCTAACTACAGCATCACTGCTGGAGCTAGTCATGCATTCAAAGTGATGCTCTCTTTTGGCCAGTGTTTATAAAACTTGGGAGTTTCATTTGGGCAAGCTGAGGCAAATATTTCAAAGATAAATGGCTGTGTAATTTTTATTTTCCAAAGTAGAGTGCTCTCAAAGACTCTCTTTACACTCTCTTGCAACATTTCACACTGCAGTGATGCTTTGAATCAGCATGGCATGAATCATTACAAAGTTCTTTCAATTCAAGTATAATATAATAATTAGTGTAGCTTTTAAAAACAGTAGCCTGGTTTAAAAGCTGTTTATATATATATATATTATATACATTATATACAAGTAAATAATACATTATTCAAATAAATGTTTAGAATAAAATATAATTTATTATGTAAAATGCAGTGCTGCTTGAAAGTTTGTGAACCCTTCAGAATTTTCTATATTTCTTCATAAATATGACCCAAAAGATCATCAGATTTTCACACAGGTCCTTGACAAAGAGAATCCAATCAAAAATATATACTTAGTCATTTATTTATTCTGGAAAATGATCCAATATGACATATCTGTGAGTGGCAAAAGTATGTGAATCTCTAGGATTAGCAGCTAATTTGAAGGTGATCTGTTCAGAGGTGACTATCAGATGTTCACATTGTGCCCTGTTTTATTTATAGAACAGGGATCTATTAAAGTCTGACCATGTTTATGGAAGTGAATCATGGCATGAACAAAGGAGATCTCTGAGGACCTTAGAAAAAGAGTTGTTATTGCTCATCAGGCTGGAAAAGGTTACAAAGCCATCTCTAAAGAGTTTGGACTCCACATATCCACAGTCAGACAGATTGTGTATAAATGGAGGAAATTCAAGACCATTGTTAACCTCCACAGAAGTGGTTAACCAAAAAAAAAAATCACCCCAAAAGCAAGATGTGTAATAGTCTGCAAGGTTGCAAAGGACCCTATGGTAACTTCTAAGCAAGTAAAGGCCTTTTATCCCATTGGCTAATATTAATGTTCATGAGTCCACCATCAGGAGAACACTGAACAACCATGATGTCCATGGCAGAGTCGCAAGAAGAAAGCCACTGCTCTCCAAAAAGAACATTGCTGCCCATCTGCAGTTTGCTAAAGCTCATGTGGACAAGCCAGAGAACTATTGGAGAAATGTTTTGTGGACGGATGAGACCAAAATAGAACTTTTTGGTTTAAATGAGAAGCGTTATGTTTGGAGAAAGGAAAACACTGCATTCCAGCATAAGAACCTCATCCCATCTGTGAAACATGGTGATGATAGTATCATGGTTTGGGCTTGTTTTGCTGCATCTGGGCCGGGGGTGCCATGCCATCATTGATGGAACAATGAGTTCTGAATTATACCAGCAAATTCTAAAAGAAAATATCAGGACATCTGTCTGAGAACTGAATCTCGAGAGGAAATGGGTCATGCAGCAAGACAACAACCCCAAGCACACAAGTCGTTCTACCAAAGAATGGTTAAAGAAGGAAAAAGTTAATGTTTTGAAATGGCAGAGTCAAAGTCTGAATCTTATTCCAATTGAAATGTTGTGGAAGGACCTGAAGCAAGCAGTTCATAGGAGGAAACCCACCAACATCACAGATTTGAAGCGGTTCTGTACTGAGGATGGGCTAAAATTCCTACAAGTTGTTTTGCAGGACTGATCAGCAGTTATAAGAAACGTTTAGCTGCAGTTATTGCTGCAAAAGGGGGTCAGACCAGATACTGAAAGCAAAGATTCACATACTTTTGCCACTGACAGATATGTAACATTTTATTCAATAAATAAATGACAAAGTATATATTTTTGTCTAATTTGTTTGATTGGATTCTCTTTGTCAACTTTCAAGACTTGTGTGAAAATCTGTTGATCTTTTGGGTCATATTTATGCAGGTTCACAAACTTTCAAGTAGCACTGTATATTTATTATTACAGTATATATAAGATGTTTAACATTTAAATACATTAAAATATGGTTTGTATATGGTGGTTTTATTGAGTCCCACTCCAATAAAATTCTGCATCAAATAAAACAAACATTCCATTTTAAATTCCACTGACATTAAAATAACTCTGAACCACAGTCACCGGCTTTCTATCTTTTTCTCACCAAGACCTACTTTTACTGCTGCAGACAAACATTAAGGGATTACAACTTTATACATTTCATCAAGAAATAATTGGAGGATTGCGTGTTATTTGAATAACTAATATAATCTAACAATAACAGCATAGCAGAAGCCTTGTGAAATGTCGAACCAATCTTGTAAAATGCCTTTTACCGTATTTTCCCAAATGCTCAAATAAAACTGCAAAAAGGCTCAAGGATGTTTGAATTCCTAGTGTATTGTGTGCTTTCAAACTAACAGCGAAAGACCTTCAGTTTTTATGTGCTCTGATTCAGTCGTCCTACACCATGGAGATTAGATTTAATGCAAGTTTTGAAATTGCTGAACCATTTCACCAGTTCTTTAGAATCCTTATTTTTAAATTTATTTTTGAAAGGCGTCTTACTGAAAGCAATGTTAAAGGCAATTTAAAAAAAAAAACTTATTGAAATAAGTGCTTTAACAGCCTTTCAAAATGTTTTGGAGTTTGCCAGAATGAATGTAGGCAGGACACAGTGAAATATCTGTCTATTCCTGCTTTTAAAACAAATCCGTTTTATAGGTCTGTAATTGAATCACAGACACATTGTGGAGTATGCGTGTAAAAACACAGGTTTGATGAGAGAAGGCAGAGCACTCAGTTGCTCGATTAATGAACCACTCTTGTAACTGAACTGGTTTTATATGGTGTAGAGTGACCTGCTTTTACTTATATTTTGCACATCTTCATTTATGACATATAAACAGCATGTGTGAAGTTGATCATTTGGGAGTGCAACTGCACCTAAATTAATAATAATAAATTAAAAAGATCACTTTAAAAATACCGAAAGGACTTTCAGTTGTAAGTACGTCTCTATTTCCACAAATGCCAGTGATTGTTGCGTAACCAGTCATTTGATAAACTGTTTAGTTACACATCAAAGGATCTATTTGGTTTCAATATCATCTTGTTACCCATTTCCTGTCTACAGATTCCCCTCTCGTTTTTGTCTTTATCATATTGTTCCAGACACCCGGCATGAAGTCTTGATGGTGCAGATGTATCTGATTGTGTAGCACTCTATTGATCTGCAGAATGAGACAGTTTACCTGGTGTGTCGCTCTGCCTTTTCTAACTCCCTTGGAAAGTGAGTTTTGCATGAGAATGTAGCATAGCACAAGGGACAAGAAGATAACAATAACAAAGCCCTGAGTATAACACATGTGTCGTAAAACTTTCCAGGACATTTAGTGTGAAGAAAAGTTAAGATGGTTAATACAAGGAAAAAACAGCTGCTGATGTTCCTGTTGCTATGGTGACTGGAATAATCAAGAGCATCTGTATGTTTTCTTTCTAGAAATTGTTGAACTCTTCAGATGAACATACTATGTTCACACACACACACACTTGCTACTGCCAATACATCCACAACATGCTGCTGTGAGCATGTAAGAAATATTGCTGCTGCAAATATAACATACATGAAATAACCCCCATACAGCATACACGAATCACCTCGTAGCAGATCTATACAAGTGGAGCTGGGGAAGGTTGACGGTTTCTGCTACCGATACAGGAGAGAACCAATCAGCTGTGCCATGTGATAATGATGTCATTAGGTCAGATTGAGTTAGACCTATCGGACTGCGCCATCTAGAGTTTCATGCCAGAACTCTGTAGAATAGATCTGCTACGCTGCTGCTGCTGCTGCGGCACAAGTACCGA
>NW_015653466.1:2056636-2061663 GCF_001515625.1 Sinocyclocheilus rhinocerous | reverse complement strand
GCTACCGATACAGGAGAGAACCAATCAGCTGTGCCATGTGATAATGATGTCATTAGGTCAGATTGAGTTAGACCTATCGGACTGCGCCATCTAGAGTTTCATGCCAGAACTCTGTAGAATAGATCTGCTACGCTGCTGCTGCTGCTGCGGCAGAGCAAGTACCGAGACTTGCTACTGCCAATACATTCACAACATGCTGCTATAAGCATGTAAAAAATATAGCTGCTGCTGCAAATATAACATACATGAAATAACCCCCCACAAAGCAGGAGTCATAGAAGGGACAATACAAGCCAAAACAAGAACAAACACCCCCCAACAAGCAGATCTATCACCAAGACATATGTACTGCTGCTGCTCCGAAGAGCCATGTGAACCGCGTGTATTACTATCTATGTGTGCCTGGGCTACCATGCCGACCGGCTTAACACTAGTGGCCTATGACTATGTGAGCCTTGGCTACCAGACTTGCTACTGCCAATACATCCACAACATGCTGCTGTGAGCATGTAAGAAATATTACTTCTGCAAATATAACATACATGAAAAACCCCCATATAGCATACATGAATCACCTCGTAGCAGATCTATACAGGTGGAGCTGGGGAAGGTGGAGGGTTTCTGGAGTGTGCTGCAAACTGTTACCACAAACATTAGGTAAGTATTTGAATGTTGAGCAGCGAGCTCAATGGCTACCTATACAGGAGAGAACCAATCAGCTGTGCCATGTGATAATGATGTCATTAGGTCAGATTGAGTTAGACCTATTGGACTGCGCCATCTAGAGTGTCATGCCAGAACTCTGTATGTATGTATGTGTATATATATATATATATATATATATATATAATATGCTTGGATGCTCATATACGATTGAGATTTCCACCAAGCACCTGGAATAACAGAGGAAATATGCTGAATCAAATGGCATGAACCATCTATTTTAATTTTAAGTAACACAAACTTTGATTTGCTTCTGCATTTCCTATCTAGGAAATTGATGGACTGAGTCAAGGATCATTAACATTCAACTTAATGCCTTTTCTGTCCCACAGTGTGGATGGTCCCCAGCCCTTTTAAAAACTAACAGAGATGTTTTAAAAGTTAAAGATTGAGGGGATGTGTTAATATAAATCTTGCTGCACATATACTCTCTTTGACAATCAGTCTGCTACCTTCATGCGCATTATTTATATGAGTGTGTGTGTGTTTGTGTGTGTATGTATGTACCTGGTTTTCCCTACGTTATGGAGACTAAATTTCCCCACAAGGATAGCAATACCAGTAAATTCTGACCTTGTGGGGAATTTTTTTTTTAAAGCTAATAATCATACAGAATGATCTTTTTTTTTTTTAAATCTGAATTTTGTGTATGTGTGTGTTGCCTCTTTGTCAGAACACAAATAGGTTCAGTGATGTTAAATAACAATCATATGAGCGATGTGAATAATTATATGAGCAGATCTTTATCAAGTCCCTTAACCATTCACTGCCACAACAGAAGCAGCCAAAACCTCATTTGATGGGAGTCTGTCTTGTTTTAAAAGTTCAATGATAAAAAGTTATGCTTGGCTGTAAGTAGCAGTAGTAGTAGTTTACTGCCTGATTAACCCTATTTCTTTAAATATAAAGAAGAATCTATTGGTTGGCATGCTATTTTAACTGGCAAGATATATTGTTAAACATTTAATTTATCAGAAACTTCTATATTAACGTGTGAGAGAGCTGCTGCTGCTGTAAAAAAGTGAAAGTGACATGTGGCCAAGTATGGTGACCCATACTCGGAATTAGTGCTCTGCATTTATCCCATCCAAAGTGCACACACACAGCAGTGAACACACACACACACCGTGAACACACACCCGGAGCAGTGGGCAGCCATTTTTTTGCTGCGGCGCCCGGGGAGCAGTGGGGGGTTCGGTGCCTTGCTCCACCTCAGTCGTGGTATTGAAGGTGGGAAAGAGCGCATTCTATGCGCAAGATGTACATTCTCTCCTCCCACCTACAATCCCTGCCGGTACGAGACTCGAACCCGCAACCTTTGGGTTACTGAGTCCAACTCTCTAACCATTAGGCCACGACTTCCCCCAGTTGTGGGGGAATTACTTATTATAGGAATATTGATACACACCATATATTTTCAGTTCAGTTTTTGAGTTCAGTTCAGTTTTGACTTGTTTGTTTTTAACCCGGTATGAAATTAATGTTTTGGCTTCAACGGTTTGGAGACACTGGAAACATTAAGTCCTGGATTTGCCTTGGCACTGTTTGATCCAGCATCACATGGAGTTCCTCTAATTAGTGCAGCTTATTATAATCATACTACAATGGGTGGCACAGAGAATGTACATGATTAATTGAGTAATTAAGTTTGAGTCTCTGGGAGGTTTCACTTTGAAAATGAAATTCCCTTTCGTGGTGATGGCCTTAGAAGGATTTCCTTTGTGTGTGTGTGTGTGTGTGTGTGTGTGTGTTGTACATTTTCCTTCTCTGTCCTTTGATCTTACTTTAACCAAATTCCCTTGTTGAAATATATTTAAAGTACAATCGTGCTCTTAATAAACAATCAGAGCTCTGAATTCTTCAAAGCGTTACAGAAGAGTTAGAAACTTTGACAGAAGGCATTAAGACCAGACAGTAAAAATGACTTTGATTTTGAAAAGTTAAAGTTTTTTTTCTTCTTCTCGAGGCTCATCAGAAAACTGATACTTAAACTAGTACTGACTTGTAAAGCTCACACTTTTTGACTTCTTTGGACATTGTGAATTCTTTATTTGTTTTCATTGTTTACTGAGAATCCATGATTAGATGAACATGCAGTCATAACTTTATCAGAAATCACGACTTTTAAATCAAAGTCTCTTGCCTATTTTACCAACCCAACTCAACTCACTTGAGATACTATTACATTTTTAAAAACATATTTACAATTATTATTTTTTTATTTTCTGTTTTCATTTTAATTTTAGTTAACATAATTCTGTTGTATGTTTTGTCATTTTTTTGTAGTTATTGCTTTTTTTTTAATGTCTATATAGTTTTTAGTCCTCTTTATTTCAGTTTGGTTTTAGTTATTTTCTATATCAAGTTAAACTAAAAAGAGAAATGTTGCTTTGGCAACTAGCTGAAATAAGTTTGACTTTTTTTTTTGTAATTTTGTAATAATGTTTATTTTATTTCAAGTAATAAAATATTTTTCTACGGTTTTAGTTCTGGTTAACTAAAATAACCCTGGTTCCAAGCCAGTATGACTTTCTTTCTTCTGTGGAACATAAAAGAAGATATTTTGGAAAAAATATGTTGGTCAGTACAATGGAAGTCAAGGGTAACCAAAACTATTTTTGTTCAAAATATCTTCTTTTATGAGTTTGAGTAAATAATGACATAATTTTCATTTTTGGATGATCTATGTTTTAATAAAACTGAATCAATCTGACCACATTAGGTCACATTAGGGTACTGCAATAAAAAATATTTAATGGTCAGTTAAGTGGAAATAGGGTAACAATTGTGCAGTGTCCCTTTTTACAATTTAAAGTTAAGTATTTAAATTTTAAATAGCATGATTGAGAAGTAGGTGTACTACAAAAATCTCCCTCAAACAACAAAGCATCATTCCCCATCCATCCTCTGCTTTGGTGATTCTGACCGTGTCTATTCAAACACACAGCTATTTCCTGGGTGTCCAGTGATGCGGCTTCTGTAATTATGGATGGCACGGTAACCTGTAATCTACTGAAAACAGGGAGCACTGACACATTTGAAATGTCTCCAACTTTATGTATGAGTGCACAACCCATCATTTTTGTTGACATGCGCCACACTCTCTGAAATCACTTTCTGTCTTTTTTTAAAGCAAACCTGTACCTTTCTCTATCAGCACGAATATATGAGAAGATGCTAAAAACGGAGGCTCTTTATGCAAACGTTATTGTCTACCATGTAATTAATGTCTAGTGTGGGACTTCAGATGAATTATCTTTTTGCCATAGAAGATTTGGAAAAAACAGCCATTTATGGTAAACCGCAAACAGGACTGTAAAGAAGCAGATGTCACTATAGATCTAGTTTATTATTTCCCTGCCCTTTCCTGGATTATAAAATGTCTTCTGCAGTGCACAGAAAAACAAGTACTCTGGAATCTAATGTGACGGGTCCGGACAGAAGCACACACATTCACCCAGACATTGTCAGCTGTTGGGACATTTCTGGACGGAGACAGTTCTCTGTTCTAGAACCCTGTTTTGATAGTAGCACCAGAGCGATGGGTGTTTTTCCCTCCAAAACAGTCCTCCCTGTCCTTGACAGATCCAGAGAAATTTCCACAGCCATCTGTGTTATGTGCAGTCACAGTGACAATGTGTGGTTCCCTGAAGGTTTTGTTAGAGTTTATGTGCTCTATTTTCACAATGGAAGTGAAATAATCAATTTGAGTATCAAAAGTGTATAGCTGGTTTAGTATATTTTCCAAGAATCAAAAGTGAAGGTTACAGAGCCATGTGTCATTTGTCTTACTTTTTGAAGGGGTTCAAGAGTGGACAAAATTAATTTTTCATTTACTATATAGGTTGTCAATATTAATTTAATATAGAATTTTGAATCAAAACATTTTTTTTTATTCAAAGGTGAAGAATTATCTTATGTTCACCAAGGCTCCATTTATTTAACCAAAAACGCTGTAAAAACTAATATTGTGAAATCAAAATGTAATTTATTACTGTGATGGCAAAGCTGAATTTTCTGCTGCCATTTCTTCAGTCTTCAGTGTCACATGATGCTTCATAAATCATTCTAATATGCTGATTTGGTGCTCAAGAAACAATTTGGGTCAATTTAATGCATCCTTGCTGAATAAATTATTAATTTATTTTAAAATATTATTCATAATTAATAATATTCCTATGTTAATTTAAAACATATAGGAAGTCTAATTGGAAAAACAATTTTCAACTTGTAGCGAATCAGCTCATGGGGAAATATGAATAATTAATCATAACTAGTTATAATTAATTATAAATATTTAGATC
>NW_015653466.1:2044409-2056589 GCF_001515625.1 Sinocyclocheilus rhinocerous | reverse complement strand
TTCTTAGAACACTAATATGTTGCATAGGTATAAACATATAATATACACTCTCAATTAGATCATCCGAATACGAATTAATAGAGACCAAACACGTTATATGTAAGGTTACATGAATGAGTGGTTATATCATAAGCATGCATAAAATAGTCTAAAAATATCAAAGACAACATACACAATGACCTGAAGGATATGTGTGTTCATTCAAAGAAAGGTTTTCCTATGAATTAATTAGTAGAAAAGTCAATTTCTACTGTGCAGTGTGTCTCTTCCTATGGAAAATGCAGTGAGAGTCTTTCTCTTGCATTCCTTTGAGCACTAAAACCAGTGTTATCAGCCGTGGTTGCCATGGAACCTGGTGTCTTTCTGAGGTGTTAAGACGCATTTCGGGGGAAGGGTCCATAGGTCCTCATATGGCTTGTTAACTGAGGGGTGTTATAGAGTATTTGTTAAATATAGCTAACAAAATATATATTGTGTGTTTGATTGGTCCAGACGCTACAAACTTCTTCGTGATTCATCCTTCCTGCCAACTCAATCATTGACAGCGGTGAGGTGAGTTATTTTATGGTACATGTCTGGCCTTTATATAGATTAACTATATAACAAAGGAAAAGGAAAATGATCATGAACTCAAGTCAAGGGTAAAGAAAAGGTCAAGTGCAGGGGCAGGTATAGAGGGTGACCCTGAAGCACACAGTTATTAAAAAGTCCCATTAAGTGGCCTTGACTGAATTTGTTCATGAGCACATCCCTCATGAGACTGTACCTGGAGAGAGCTGTGTGTTAGCATCCCCATTCATATCAAAGGCAGTTGCTCTTCTCCTCCATGGATTGCAGCTATCTGTCCATCAGTAGATTAGCAGGTGTGCTCTCCATCGCCCTCTGTCTCTCTGCTGAGTGTCTCAATGGAGAGCGTCACGCCATTAACTGCTTATTGAGGCATCATTTCTATCAATTACCTCTGCCTTAATCCCTCAATGCAAATCAGTCCTCAAGGACATGCTCAGCTGTCACTCTCCACCAAGTTTGTGCCATTGATTATAATGGAAATCAGCTCAGGAAATGGGTGGTTTAGAGGTAGGGCTGCTTATTATGACAAACTGAATTCTTATCTCTGTGAAACTTGGCATTTGTCTCCATTTTCTGTCAGGCCTCATCTTAATGGCAGGGTGTTTTAGGTACATTATGTAGGGTTTTTCAACTCAAAATGTGTGTGTGTTAGTTTGCTTGGTCAGCCAGGCCCATCGGGGTCATTTACAGCTCTTTGGGAAGTGTTTGAAGTCAGATGGGGGAGATGATAGTGGGGGGCTGGTTAGAATCTCCTTGACGGCGAGGAACCATTTGGCAATTTAAACCTCCATACAAACGTAAAGTCTCTGACCAGAACTGTAATTTATATGCAAATGTCAAAAGGCTAAAAAGGTCTCTTAAGCCATAAAACCCCAAAGATCATGCATGATTCTACGCAGACGCTACAATTAGCATGTCACATTGCTTCTTTATTTAGAATCACAAGATAGGACAGGAACATTAAAAAGTTTTTTTTTTCCCTGAAGAATGTTGCAAGCCTGATGAAAGACCCAGTCCACATTTTATTCTCAAAGATCAACAGTTTGATGTATTATTATTATTATTATTATTATTCATATTACTATGTTCTGATATTGAATATATAGACTTTTTTCTTTTGATATCTCTAGAAATATGTGGGATCATTGCATTTTCTAAAATAATTTAGTACTGTTATTTAGCAAAAATACATTAATCAAAGATGACAGTAAGGACATTTAAAATGTTAAATTTTTTTTTCAATTAAATGCTGTTCTTTAAACTTTCTGTTACTCAAAGAATTCTGAAAATAATTTCCACAACAAAAACATAAAGCATCACAACTGTTTTCAACATTGATAATAAGACATGTTTTTGAGCACCAAATCAGTATATTAGAATGATCTCAGAAGGATTGTGTGATACTGAAAACTGAAGTAATGGCTGCTGAAAATTCAGCTTTGCCAACACAGGAATAATTACATGTGATTATTCGTAAAACATGTGAACATACATAAAAATGTGTTAAAATAGAAAACAGTGATTACTGTAAATAAGAGACTTCTTTCAAAAACATAAAAAATCTTTTGACATACACTTTTGATCACACGTCAAAACAAACAAACAAAAAACTTGCTGCTTGAACATGCATAGTTATTTTAAATTGCAATAATATTTCACATTAACACATTTTTGATCAAACGCAACCAATGGTACTGAACATACATATTCTTTCATTTTCAGAGATATTAAAAGATATTAGATATTAAACGATTGTAAAATATTGAAAGATTTCAGATCTTAAAAGTTATTTAAAAATGGGGGAAAAGGTAAAGAAAATGGTGCTAAATGAAATCCAAACAAGTTAAAAAGAAGCTGGTTTAGTATATCCTGTGAAAAAGACAGGATTTCCACATGTATTTCAAAGTCTCTGTTTAGGAAACAACTGGCTGCTTTGTTCGCTTCCTGTGACAAAGAAGAGCGGCTTCTTAATGCTGGGCCACATTTACAGAGCATTCACCCTCCACAAAGAAACCAATTACTCTGACAAGGTCAGCAGAGTGCATAGCCATGCCCACAGTTTTATTGGACTCCCAACTTAGAGGTGATTTTGTGTATCACTGAACACCGTCAGAAGGGAGGTTTTCATCCACTGGCACTAAGGACTAGTACAACCCACATTAAATGAAAAGGAGGCTTGTGAGTCATCTGTTTCTGTAAAGCGAGGATTTAAATCAGAATGTGAACTTTCAGTTCAGCGGGCCTGATTTCTTAAACTAAGAATTAATTGGGGGAATATGGACCCTGTCATATGCTGTTGTGAAGGGAAACATACTGTTTTTATTTCAAGATTCTTTTTTAGCCCTGTTGGAAAATCCAGTTTAAGTTAGTTTAAACTTAAACTGTGTCCAAACTGGTCCAAGCTGCTCTAACTACGCTGTAAACAGTGAAACTGAACAATTCTTATTTTAATACAGTTTTTCTACCTGATTTGACACCTAAAATACTTAATTGGTGTAGTCAGGTTGATTAAGTCATGTTATTGAGAGGTCAATAAAAAAGTTGTAGATGTTACCACATGATGCACATTTTCTACAGTAGGTTATCTGGCAAAACATTCTTACATTTTTTAAAACTTTGTGGTAATGTGTTCAACCAACTGTTAGAAACCAACTACCATGTAAACCTGAAAGAGGCTGACTTAAGAAGCTTGTTAGATGTTACGTGTTTGTCCTACATGGCCACAGCTCAGAGCCTTTCAATGTTGTGTCAGTTGTCTGTTCACACACAGCTTTTATAGGCCAGACTACAGCTGTGTAGTCTGGCCTATAAGAGCTTTTTGAGAAAAGAAAAACTGTCACAACATTGGAAAGCACCGTGGATGACCAGAGATGGGGAGCTGAGCGCGACCGCATCACGCTCCTCACTCAAACCCACTGTCACACGAACTGACATTTACTGCCAAAATACAGTAATATGATTTCTCTCATGATCTGAGAGGGACTCTGCCATGAGCAAACCATAATAATAATAAAAAAGCCTATTAGGATCCGATTCACAGATATCTTACATAAACATGGACAAGACGAATGAAAGCAAAGCACAGAACATAATACTCATCGCGCTTGCGGTATTACCATTTCCATTCTCCTTGAATCTTTATTAGATTCATTTGTGTTTAATTCAATATTCTGATCACATTAGTTGCCTATTAGTCACTCTTCATTTATATCAATAGTGAAAATGAAAAGGAGATATTGAGATGTTCATCTTGATCTCATCTTATGCAGACAGACCTTTAGGTCTCGTCCACAGCTTATATTGGTGAAGATCTGCCTGCTTAGTCAGGATGAAACGTTTATGTGCCGTTAGAGGTGAATTTTTCTGAAACAGAATATACATGGAATTTAAATAATTAATGAATTGTACAGAAAACACTATTAATTTGGAAACTGTAAAAACTTATTTCTGTTCTTCCAAAATAATATAGGCTTGTGTGCAAGGCTCATGGATATCTAGTGAATTCGCTACTTAAGTATTAAGTACTTCAAACAAAACTTTAAAAAATATCTTTCAAAGATTGGATGTCTCTATTCTGGACAACATTGGCAAATCGTATATTTCATCAGATCGACAACATACTTTCCAGTTTTCTATGCAAAATGCATTAGATGGTCAGTGAACTGTGCTCTCTGAGGCTGGCATGAAAATTAAATTTGCTGAGTTATACTAGCATTGCACTGAAAACTCACACTAGAACACCATTAAATTCATTCTTCTGTGTTTCAGAATATTCACAATATATTGGGTAGAGGAAGAAATCACTAAAAGTGCTCTGAGATACATCTTTGCCCTGTATTTTAAAAAACATTTTTTATGTGCTGACTGTTCAGAGACATGGAGCACTTCAAGAAGACTCAGAGTTTGGCGTTTTAGGGGACAGCAGGGTTTATTCTACATCACAATGACTTACTTCTGCTTTGTTGCCAGCTCTTGTGTGCCAACGAGGTGCTGATGCAATTTTGGGGGACGTATGACAGCATGTGTGTGTGTGTGTGTGTGTGTGTGTGAGTGTGATCAGATCGACAACATACTTTCCAGTTTTCTATGCAAAATGCATTAGATGGTCAGTGAACTGTGCTCTCTGAGGCTGGCATGAAAATTAAATTTGCTGAGTTATACTAGCATTGCACTGAAAACTCACACTAGAACACCATTAAATTCATTCTTCTGTGTTTCAGAATATTCACAATATATTGGGTAGAGGAAGAAATCACTAAAAGTGCTCTGAGATACATCTTTGCCCTGTATTTTAAAAAACATTTTTTATGTGCTGACTGTTCAGAGACATGGAGCACTTCAAGAAGACTCAGAGTTTGGCGTTTTAGGGGACAGCAGGGTTTATTCTACATCACAATGACTTACTTCTGCTTTGTTGCCAGCTCTTGTGTGCCAACGAGGTGCTGATGCAATTTTGGGGGACGTATGACAGCATGTGTGTGTCTGTGTGTGTGTGTGTGTGTGTGTGTGAGGCTGTGCCAGCACTCTCTGTGTTGAATGCTCCCTGAGCCTGCTGCAGAATGTGTCAGATACAAAGACATCATGCTTTCACGCTGTACAGGACAGATAGAGTGATATGACATAAATTAACAATTAATAATATAATATCAATGGAAACTTTCAAATTGTGTTATAGTTGTGTGTGTTTATATGTGCCCTCCACTAATATTGGCACCCTTGGTAAACATGGGAAAAGGTGGCTATGAAAATAAATCTGCATTCTAATATGCTGATTTGCTGCTTAAGAAACATTTCTTATTATTATCAGAATCAGAAAGAAAGAGCTTTATTGGCAGGTATGTTTACACATATGAGGAATTTGTTTTGGTGACAGAAGCTTCCACAGCACAAACAGAATGACAGTGACAAGACACAGATAATAAAAAGAATTAAAAGAGGATAAGTAAATAGGATATAACAATATACAAAATATATTTAAAAAAAATACACAATATACAAAATAGACAATAGATGTTATTTGTGTCTACAGGCATGTTATGTACAAATGCAAGGAAATGTAAATATGAAGTGTGTTAAACTTAAATTTAACTGTGTTAAATAAATGTATAAATAGTGTTTTGTATTACGCTTATTGTAAAGTTAATTGCCTGAGGGAAGAAACTGTTCTTATGCTTGGCCGTTCTGTTGCTCATTGCTGTGTAGTGCCAACCAGACGACAACAATTCAAAGAGGAAGTGGCCTGGTTGTGAGGGTCCAGAATGATTTTGCCAGCTCTTTTACTCACTCTGGATGAGTGCAGTTCTTGGAGAGTGGGAAGGTTGTACCAGTGATCACTCAGCAGTCCGGACTATCTGCTGCAATCTTCTAAGGTTATCAATGTTGAAAACATTTGTGATGCTTAATGGGCTTATATGATGCGATTTCAATTTTTCCTTTCTCTTTGGAGTGTTACACGCAACGCGTAAAAAGACAGTATAAGTTATTATAATCAGTAATTATGTCCCCACTGGATGCAACAAATGCCTCGTTTGTAATGGGTTTTAATGTTTTTGAATCATCGCTTCGGGGACACGGCATCAACACAGTATGGTGAGGGGCGTAACATTTCCGTCTCACGCTTGAGGTATTCGGCCAATCACAACGCACTGAATAGCTGGCCAATCACAGCATACCTCGCTTTTTCAGACCGATGAGTTTTGTAAAAATCGACGCGTTTCAAAAAGGCGGGGCATAGAGGAGAAACAATAATGTACAGTATGTGGAAAATATTGTGTTTTTTTTTACTTTAAACCGCATAAACACATTTCATTACACCAAATACACAAAATAATGTTATTTTTAGCAGCATCATATGACCCCTTTAATTAATTATTTTTGTGGAAATGGTGATACACTACCATTCAAAAATTTGGAGTAAGATTAAAAAAAGAAAAAAATAATTTTATTCAAGGATGCATTAAATTGATCAAAAGCAACAGGAAATACAAGAGATTTCTATTTCAAATAAATGCTTTTCATTTGAACTTTCTATTCTTCAAAAAATCCTGAAATAATTTAACATGGCTTCTACAAAAATGTGAAGCAGTTTTCAACTGCTGAACTGGATGCTTCAACTGATTTCAATATTTATAATAATATGAAATGTTTCTTGAGCACTAAATCAGCATATTAGAATGTTTTCTGAAAGATCATGTGACACTGATGACTGGAGTAATGGCTGCTGAAAATTCAACTGTGCCATCACAGATATAAATTACATTTTAAAATATATTCAAATAGAAAATAATTATTTTAAAATGTAAAAATAACATAAGAGACTTTCCTTTTCCTCTTTCAAAAACACAAAAAATCTCAAACATTTGACCGCCAGTGTGTGTATATATATATATATATATATATATAACAATTTATTTTATAGATTAAATAATGACATTAACATTTTTTTTTTACAAGGACAACAACAACAAAAAAAAGCACTCTTTGTTAAAAAAGAGTTTATTAAGAGTCCATTTTTTAAAATGAAATGAAGGACTGGGTCAGTTAATTAGTGGAGGTGATCTGACAGCGTGATGATAACTGAATATGGAGCAATCAGAAGCCCCAGTAGTTCAGAGACTGTAGAGCCCATCAAGACAGCTGTGGTGCTTTTAATCTCACAGACAGAGGCAGACAACCACGCATACGAACTAATGAGTTGGAATTCAGTATCAAAGGGTCAAGAAAGGTAAAGCTTTATTCAAGTCTGCCTTTTATGTTTGACTACAGATGGATTCAAAAGTAAACAAGGAGCTCAGAAGACTCAGAATGACTGATTTTGTAGCTGCGGAGCCATCAGGGCCAGATACTACCCTAAACATATCACACCAGGTTTTCTTTGGAGACTGTTTGATGCTGCACAATGACTAACAAGGATAGTTGACCCATAGCTAAGCCCTGCCTCGGAAACATTACTGACAAGTCCTGTCTAAGCTACTGCTTCTATCCGCTATAAATTTGCATTGAAATTATCCCAAAATATGGGGGTTGTTACTGGGGTACTTATAATAGTGACAAAGGAAAGAGACCTTATAAATTTATCTTTATAAATCTTGAGAAGTGCAATTGTATCAGCCTTAATTCCAGGAAAAAAGCCCTACATTTGCTTTATGTTTTAGCCTTGTGTCATTTACCTTATAGCCTATTTATTCAGGTCTTTGTATCAGCCATAAGGAAAGTGTTCACAGTAGTTTATTTTAGTCAAAGTAAGTATTGTAAAGCATTGTTTTCACTTTGCCTCCATTTAGACTTCAGACTTTAATTTTAATCCGGTGCATGTAAAAAAAAAAAAGTAACATGTAATAATATAATAATATGAATAATATTGAATATAATGAAATATTTTCATTTAGTTTCACTGAAACTATGAATTTTTTAAACAAAGTTGCTAACAAATTGCTATTGCTAACAAACTTTGCTTGATAAAGCATGTAATCTCACCCTGTTAGTCCTTATTTATATGATAAGTCTTAATTAAATGTTAATTCTCTTCTATGTTTTAGAGCTACAAACTAAAAAAAAAATAAAAAATCTCCCAACACGCTGTTATTAGATTTGACTGACATGAATAGTGAGGTGTGTGTGTTTGTTGTTCTCATTCAGTCTTTGCAACTCCACAATGAGGATACAACCAAAGCATTGCAGTATGTTACCGGATTACTGCAAGCAATAACAATCACAGTCAGAGTAAATTATATTCTAAAACTTCTCTGCTAAGAGATGTTTAATTCATTTTACAAAGTGCAAAAGACAAATGGGGTTTATTTAAAATGTTAATCACATGTTTTCAACATGTTGATGGAGTGAGACATAGAGAGAGAGAACTGAAATTCTGTATAGGTGTCTGCCACTGTTTTGTTTTTCAGAAGGGTTTCATATTTCAGAGCATAAAAGTTTCATTGCTCTCACTCAATGCAGTGTTTCTCATGGATTATTTATCAAATGGGGAGTGGCTGTTTTTCATACGGCTAATCTGGTTCAGCACAGTTACAGGCTAAAGGCTGTCTGCACACTCATCACCTGCAATAAATCTCTGAGCTCGTGAGCCACAGCAGGAAAGACATGTCTCATTCGTTTGACTCATGCTGGGAGGTCCAGAGAGGCGATGCAGTCGAGTGATCTATTTGTTTAGCTACAACAAGATCTGAAGGAGTGAAGTTGCATAGAGAGACACATTTTAATCCCAAAACACTGTTTTTCAGACATTTATTTTACATCTAATTGTGCAGACCTACATGATATATTTGTAAGAAGGCTGCAGAAAATAACAATAGTTCATATTTTCATGCATTGCTTGATTATAATGTATGGTGCATAATTATGCTATTCAGAAAGATTGTGTAGGTGCTTAAAAGAACACTTAAGGGGAGTTCACTAAGAATAAACTATATTAAGCTTATAGTGCCACTGATTTGCATGTGCAAGAAGCACGATGGTTGCAGTTGCATTTGTATGAAACGACAGATCGATACAGTGTGAGCCGGCGTTTTTAATATACAGCATTGCCATATGATGGTGAATATTTAGAAATATCAGACCATTGAATGCCGCAGCTGACCAATCAGAATTGAGTTATTCCAGAGATTTGATCAGATATAACTGCAGTACAAGATTATGAGATGCATTATTTGAATAGAGGGCCGTGAAAGAGTGCAACACTTGGACCCTGGAAGTAAAAACTCCATTCATTTTCTCCATAGGAAAATTGATTTTTAACAATAACTTACAAAAAACTTTAATGACAGATCTGTTGTGAGCTCAGAGATTGTTAATCAATTGTATATTATTTTTTTTGCACCCCTTTGTTCTCAAAATACTTAAACATTACAACCAACACCTTTATTTCTCCATCGTTTTAATTAATGCCATTCACAATGCTTAATGTGATTGTTGTTCTTTACCTTACTAAAGCCATTAAGTACCCGTCTTTCTGTCTGATTTTATCTGACTTAACTTCTTTGAAATCCTCAGAATTATTTGGAATTAAACTCAGAATTATTTTTGTTTTTCTTACCTTTAGACTCATTTGTTGTTTAACTGGACTCATTTCAATCTTTGCACTCTCATCTGCTATCTCTTTCCTTTTACTCTCACATAAGCTGGTACTCATAATGTAACAATCACATTATCTGAATCCTGTATAACATTTGTAAAATTTCAATCAAGTTTCGATCATGTTTGCTTTACTTTTATTATGATCCCACATAGGACCCTGGGAACATAGGAATGACCCAAAGCTGAAGGTCCACTGACTCCACACAACTATAATACGACTTGATACTTAATGAGATTTTTTTTTCTTCATAACCTCCTTGTTCTGTTGGTAATTCAACTCAACATATGTGCTTTCATTCATAGCTGTGCTTAATGTTACCACTGTCTCGGGTGCAAATTAAGGTTTGGTGCTTCTGTTGTGGAGAATAAATGCAAATGTCTTTCCAGTCATATTTAAATGCACGGTTTTCACTGTTAGCCTTCCTTTTCTTTAGATCTGACAATGTGGAACATTGTTGTAGCTTTTCCGACACTTATTTTGCTAACAGCACTCGGCAGCATAAATTAGCTGAGATATGTCAATGTCTTTACATTAGGACTAGAGATTGTTGTCACAGTGATGCCATTATGCTGATCTGATTGGTTGTCACATGCCAACAGTAAACAAAAGAAGGGGAACGAAATTGCTGACTTTTTAAAAAATTTTTAATGATTCTGTTGCATTCATTTAACACACGAGTAGTTAGTAGTTTAAAGGGCCATTCACACTATGCTTTGATTCACATATGCTTATACAATCACTTAGGCCCTTCCATGCGGAGACGCGTTTAGCATGTTTGCTTTACTTTTATTATGATCCCACATAGGACCCTGGGAACATAGGAATGACCCAAAGCTGAAGGTCCACTGACTCCACACAACTATAATACGACTTGATACTTAATGAGATTTTTTTTTTTTAAAAAGTCAGCGCCACATACGTTACTGGTCTGCTACATCGTTTTGTGTCAGTTTCGTGGTTTCGTGTGGACGCATATATTTCTTGAGACGAGGGAAAAAAAAGGATCGGAGATCCGGCATTTTGGGAGAGTGAAACCGATATTTTTTGAAACCGGTCCCAGAGTGGACAAATCTGAAAACGCCGCCCTTGCATTTTCGTGTGGAAATCCGTATATTTTCTGAAACGATGACGTCATCAGCCTACGTCTCGCTCTTAGTCAAACACCGCTACGTTACGTAACAGCAACAACAAACACTGACCGATTGTCTTTTTATTAACTAACATAACATTAACACAGATTAATAAATGTATTGTTCCGGACCCTGGGAACATAGGAATGACCCAAAGCTGAAGGTCCACTGACTCCACACAACTATAATACGACTTGATACTTAATGAGATTTTTTTTTTTTAAAAAGTCAGCGCCACATACGTTACTGGTCTGCTACATCGTTTTGTGTCAGTTTCGTGGTTTCGTGTGGACGCATATATTTCTTGAGACGAGGGAAAAAAAAGGATCGGATAGGGAAAGCTCTGGCTTCGTGTGGACGTAGCCTTAGTCTCTGTCCAGATTTAATTGTCCTTCGGTCAGAATCCAGACCGGAGTCCGCCTACAGAGTATCCCTGGTTTAGTGAAGAATAGTTGCATTGGACCCAGAAAAAACACGGACTGAAAAAAAACAAGCTGAGAAACTTCACAAGTCTGTGGAGACTTTTTTTTTCATTCTACACATTCATAAAATAACAAACACTTCTGTATAATTTATTGTGTTTGTGGACTGTGTATCAATTGCATGCTGACCAGTGCAACTGCTTTAAATAATGCCTTCAAAAAGTTATTTGCGGTTTACAAAACACACACTTGCCAGATTTTCCAGCGGCACTTGAAACTTGAAGGAGTTTTAAAAAAATGTGATCTGACAGCCGACATATTTCTTGCTTTCTCCACCTCTCACCTGTGGGCATTGATATTCCCTCCATCACTTCTAAGCCGCAGTATTCCGCCTGCCTCTCAATCTCTCAGTCTGGCAAATATTGATCTAGCAAAATGACTTCTCAAGGTTAGGGTTCTAGTTTGTGTGCTACAGTAGATAAGGCGAGGGGCTTGTTATTTGCCGCCTGCACTACTGAAACCTGCTGTGTGACGGGTGGAAGTCTGAGGTTTGCCAAAATTAGGTGCAAAATATTTTCCATCATGAATTGTGTACTGATGTGGGGTTTTGTTTTATCCTTTTGTCTTGGCTGGATGTTTTTCAGGAAGTCACGCTACATCTGTATCGCTACTGAATCTTGAATGATTTGTTGTGGTATGAAGGGAGCTCTGTGCCCCAAAGCTTTCATCATTCAATTGAGAAAGATATGATTGACATTTGCATTCAAAACAGTTGCCTTGGACTATCTTTTTTTGTTCATGTTTATCATCCACCCACGTCTACCTATTTTTAACCTTCCTCACATGATAGAAATTAACTACTATTTATCGCGCATCACAGATGTGTTTGTATTTCGTAAGACACAGTTTAGCATATTCAATATGGCATGCATTATCATAGAAACTAAATATGCTATATATATATATA
>NW_015653466.1:1966339-2044302 GCF_001515625.1 Sinocyclocheilus rhinocerous | reverse complement strand
TATATATATATATATATATTAGAGATGCACAGATGTTTTAGCCAAAAATCGGTGTCAGACGATTGTTTAAACAGACCGATCAGGACCCATTATATCCTGTCAATCAAAAGGGCATGAAAAACATGTCAGACTTAAAATGACCCTTGTGTAAAATATAGGCCTGTCGAAGTAAAGCATTAACGCAGTCTCATTCAAAACAATCTCACATATCCTGTAGTTCAAGCCAGGGTTGCCAAGTCTGCGGTTTTTCCCTTCATAAAGCATTATTTATAGCGTGCCTTCCATCCAATAATTTTTATTTTTAATTTTTTTTAAACTTTTGATAAGAAACAAAGTAATTTCAAATAATTAAAAAAAAAATCTCAAATAATTTCAGTATTATCACAAAATTAAAACAATAAATCCCCTTTTGACACCCTTAAATTTGTTGTGACGGATCGCTATAGCGCCTCAGTTCAAGCGTTTACACTTCCACTTCAATACAAGTTAAAGCGCGAAATAAACATGAATGAACATCAGAGGGTATGTTTAAAAATACGGTACAACTTACTGAAATGTATCATGTCTCATGCAACTTCCTTATGTGCAATTGAGTTGTATACAAACATTTCAATTTTGAGTGTTAATTATTATATCTGAAAAGAAATGGCAGTTGAATATAATAGTTTGGGCTCTGTTGTTAATTAGAACCTCTAGTATTGATGTACCAAGTGAAAGGGTTCCCTGTATAGTTTACAGAGCATTAGTCGGGAGAGTTTTTTTCCTTAAGAAAATCAAACTATCAGTATGTGTCGTTATAAAAAATCGGCTATTGACATTAGCAGGTGTCATTATGAATAATAGGCTGTTGATATTGGCTGAGAATTTTTGTATCGGTGCATCCCTTATATAATTCCAAAACCTTTGTAATTGATTGATAAACAAGCCTTGAAAAACACAAGACATGTAAAACAAGCCTTGAATGAATGGTGAGGTCAGTTGGTTGAAAGTCTGTTCATTATATTTCTCATCACACATGCTGCATGTGTTGCTCACATCAATACATTGATCTGCAGTGAGCGGCAATATTAGCATGATTTTAGCAATGCCAGCCAGATGAGGTCTTTTCATCAAATGTAAATATGACAGGCTTCGACTTTTTAGATCATATTAAGCTAGAAGTTGAGCCAAACATTTCAGAACATGCTGTGAAACTGCATCTTCTCACAAATTATGCATAGCATAAAAATGTAATCTGCATTCTGTGTTCAGGGCATGTAGCATTTCATGGATGCTAGGACTCTGAATTCGATACATCCTTTTATGGTTTAATGAAAGCCTGAGATGAAAAGGATTACCCAGACATGGACAAATATGTCAGTGAAACCACAAGCTAAATGATACATTGTATATAAGTCTTTAAAGGCTTCCAAAAAAATCTTACACAGTCAACCCCATTGCTAGGCAGATTTATAGTGTGTGTGTTGTGGTGTGTAACTTTTGACACAACATGCTTTAATGTCTTCTTCCCTTGCAGGGTCAGTCATGGCATCCACATGGTGCCTTAGATCCTATTGACACAGCTGGCAGGAGGGACAGAGAGGGCATCGCCAGTCAGTTCACCTGACAAACACCTCAAGGGCTTGAGCACTTGAAATACGATATGTTCATGTAGCCTTAGGGACTCTGGGCACTACCGTGACCTTTTTATTTTGCTTGACTTTAGAGATATCTTGTCAAGTGTTATCCCTGCAACACACTGAATGTAAACCCTGGCCTGCGGTGATCTGATAGTTGTCTTTAGTGACAAAGTGAGAAGCATAAAGCAGCTGGTCAAAAAAATTATTGGTTGTGTTTGTGGTTATGTTCATTAGTGGGAATAAGAAACAATACTTGGATTTGACTAAGCACACACCAAGAGGATTCTGAAAATCAATAGTCATGTAGAATTCATCTGAAAACAAACTGAATAATTAATGCTTCCATTGATTTGCACTGCAGGGTAATATCAGTTGTTGATCATTATTAAGTATTTGAGGTAGATGGAACATTATTTTGAAGATGAAGCCTGGGGGCACTGCACAATACAAGACACCGCAAGACATCACTTCATCTTTTATGACTATCCCCTTAATATACTGGATACAGTCTTAATGAAACAGGTAAAACATTTGTTTGATTAACAGTGAAGAACTGCACTCTAGTACAAATATATCACTCTTTATCGATCAATCTGTCTATTAGGCATTGGGTATCATGAATTAATTCTAGTTAATGCTAATTTCTACATACTGTACACTGCTGTTCAAAAGTTTGGGGTCGGTAAGATTGTTTAATGTTTATGAAAGAAGTCTAATGCTCACCAAGGCTGAATTTATTTGATCTAAAATAGAGTATAAACTGTTCAATTGTGAGATATTATTGTAATTTAAAATAATATTTTAATTTTAATATATTTTATGAGTAATTTATTCCTGTGATGGCAAAGTTGAATTTTCAGCAGCCGTTACTCCAGTCTTCAGTGTCAAATGATCCTTCAGAAATTATACAAATATGCTGAACTGATGCTCAAGAAACCTTTCTTTCTATTGTTAATGTTGAAAACAGTTGCGCTGCTAAAAGTTTTTTTAGAAACTGTGATACTTTTTAAAGTACTGACCCCAAACGTTTGAATACCTTTAACATTTCAAATTTTATAACTGACCAATAGCTATTGCATCACAAAGAAATATTATTAACAATCATGCATTTATTTTAACCTATATTAATGTAGTTGTGAGTTAAATTCATTGAGTTGAATTCAAACTTAATTTAATTTTTAAAAAGATAAAGTGGATAAAAGATCTGGTGCAAAAGTGTTTATTTTTAACCAAAAGAATCTCAAACACTATGGTGATTTTCCTTCAACATGTCAAAATCACTACTGGTTTCAGGAACAGGATAAAGAAAGATTTTTTATATTGTTCAGTTTTCTACTAAAGAGAAGCAACAGTTTATATTGATCTGTTTATATTTCTCTCTCTGTTTAGAGTACACTATAAAAAGACTCAAATGTAGCCATTACGGATGAGTATGCAGAATTTCAGGTACATATAATGTACATACGTCTCCCTTTTAGAACGTATTTGATATTAAAGGCGAGTGTCTCGTATGCTGTACTAGTCTACAGATGATTTTGTACACACGGCTGTCAAAGGCTAAGACAGCTTCAGCCTCCATACACACTCTGAGATTATATGATGAAGAGATGCTACTAAAACTTTGTTCATTGGGATCAAACCTTACGTGAGCGATGCCTCCACAAACCTGCAGTTTCTCTGATTCATTTCTCAAAGCTTCTTTTATATTGAACAAAAAATTATGAGATCAAAAGATTAACAGATTTTCTATTTCAGTTGTTTTCTCCCCATCTCTTCTACTTCAAATGAAAATCTTTAAAGTGGCACTTAGAAAACATCCACAAGGAATTCTCATTTTTATTTTAGAACAAAATTTACAAAGCCATTCAAACAGTCTGTATTGTAGGTAATTATTTCTTTTAAACTCAACTTCAAAAAAATCATGAATATTCAAAATACACTTTTGACTTCACTGCTGTCTCTCATTATATACAAATATGTACAGGCAAGGAAAGTCAGCGTCTCACAGTCATATGTATCTGTACTGAAAAAAGAGCTCTCCATATCTGTTTGTATGTAAGTAATTGTATAAATGCAACCAGACCTGGTCCAAACCTGGTTTTTGTGATTGGCTGGCTGGCAGTCTTTAGAATGCTCAGACCGGTCGCTCAAATAGAGGTCCCATGGCTTGGATCAATGGCTTCTGGGATGGGTCCCCTGGGCATTGCCTGGTAAGAGATGGGCATAGGTGTCTTTACGGGGCTCTGGCGGAAAAGGCCTCCGTTGGGCGCCCGGTGTTTGCAGCGCATGGAGGGTGGCAGAGTGGAACTGCTGAGAGGGAGGGGGAGGCTCCGTCCGGGCACGCGGCCGACCCCAGGACCCTCCTGGAGGAAGGAAGTCACGGACAGGCCCCCAGGGGGGAAATCTCTCATGGCTTCCTGGGAGCTCTGCTGTGGCCGCATGCTGCCCATGTCCAGGGCAGAGATCTCCAGAGACTGACCTGGCAGCTGCTTGTGTGCCAGATCGTCCTCCATCAGCCCACTCAAACGCTGGTGAACCTGCTCCAGATTCACCTCTTTGTCCTGGCAATGACAAAGAAACAGGGAGATTGAGACAGAGTCTAAGGCGAGGGGAAGATGAAAGGGTGGGAATTGATTTGTGGGGTGGAAAAAGGCAAGAAAGAAAGAATAAGCGAGAAATGAAAAGTGGACGGGCACTGGAGCAAGAACAGATGTGAATGAAAATAACGTGGAAGTGCATGCAATCTTTTAGAAAAGAGCAGAAGGTGTTTACCAGGGGCTCCAACAATCACATCAGCTCTGATTAATGATACCAATTACACAGCGTACTACTGACAGCATGGAATAATCTTATAAAAATAAAATCAAATTCATCTCTTCTCCCACCCGCTCCAGCAAGCAAAAGGTCGGAATTGCAAAAAAAGCTTCATATTGGAAAAGTTACGAAATGAGAGAAATCAATGATGCAAATGAGAGTGAGTGCAGGGAAACGTGGGCCATAAATTGAATTGCAAACACATGCTTTGGTGCTTCAATGTTTCGGGCTTATTTCAGAGGAGCCTTGAAAGGGGTATTTCTTCATTCTTTGATACGCACTGCCGTGAAATAGCTTCGGTCATGCGTCAGTGATGCCATGGCGTGCCACTTAATGAAAGAATCAAGCCAACATTAACAGGCTGCTAACTGCTTACATTTTTTCCCACACAGTCATTTAATTCTCATGCCATACATCCTTAGAATGAGGAGGATGAACTTGATACTATGAAGCATTCATTCAACACCGATAACCGTTACATCCAGGACTACTGTTAATCACTGTTCTTCTTCTATGTTTTATACAAGTCAGGTCAGAAATGCATCCTTTCCATTTAATGGGATAGTTCACCCCAAAATTAAATTCCGTTATCATTTACTCACTCTCATGTTGTTCCAAACCTGCATTACGTGGAACACAAAAGATGATTTTGGACCCCACTGACTTTCATTATATGGACAAAAACATGCTTTAAAATATCTTCTTTTGTGTTTCGCAGAAGAAAGCAAGCCATTCAGGTTTGGAATGACACAGGAGCGAGTAAATGAATTTTCACTTTTGGGTGAACGCCCTTTAACGCAATTGCAGAGGTCTTAGGTCTCTAGCACGGTCGATACCAGCGAATCAGCTGTATATTCTACAGTTTTGTACCATTTATGGGTAATTAGAGGTGTCACATTATGAGACTATGTTTCTGAGTCATAAGATCAATGAAGAGATAATTACTGCAGAGCTCATGCAGCTGTAGTAGAAAGTCTGAATGTGGCTCTAATTAAAAATGCATTAATTCGCCATTAAAATACACCCAATTAGGGGCACTTACAGCCGTGACAAACAACACAACTGGAGGCCAGTCTCCTTTTGGATTCCAGATTGCAATATTTTGGGACATCAGTGTGGCCACTGAATGGGTGATCTGATGGATGACAAACAGATGATGAATATAATGAGTATGTGGAGCAAAATGGATAGGCACACAGTGGGGATTCCTGTTAGTGCTGTTTTGGCAAAGAGATTCCATGAATAAAATAATCACTTTTTTTTTTTCTGTCTCTAAACAGAAAGTACTTATTACTCCACATAATATGGATGGAATTAATGTCTCTGACTCTGCCTGGGTCTCTGTCATCAGTTAGTTCTCTATGCATGAGTGAGTCATAATTACCGCACCACCCACATCCACATATATAATTTGATTGATTTAGATTTCTAACCCGCTCCAAGAGGACGCTTGTCCTCCTCTATATTGTCAAGCCCTGTTCACCCCACTGACAGGTATCCCTGCTCAGGTCTCAGCTGACCTGTGTAAAAAGCCTGCGTGTCTTCCCAGTCTCTTTCTCTCTCTGGCCAAACGTCCCATGCGAATCCTGCAGCAGTTGCAATTTCATTATATGCCAATGACCCAGACGCCATCTCCAGAGTGCAGCCCTTAGTGTCCTGTATGAGACCACAGAGAACCCGTGACTGCCTGGACATTGGCATATAATTGCAATAAGAAGACACAGAGAGGGATATAAAACGTAAAATGTGTAAAGTTGGTTATCGTGTGGTTCTTATTGCTTGCCAGAGCTCCAATTACTCCCTGCTTACAGTGTATCATAAACCAAACAAAACGATACATAAAAGAAACACTCAAATTGTACAGGCATACGGCAGACTGAGCACCTTAAAGCAAGAACAAGGAGCTGGTTGGTGAAAGCAATATAGTCTGAAAGCTAGTAAAAGATCTTATCTCTTTATGTGCTGTTAATTCAAATCCAATCAAATTTCAAGCAGTTGACAAATGGTAGTCATAAAACAGATATCTGATCATTATTATTCAACAATGTCTGTAAAATTTAATACTATGTTATCGACAATCAACGTTCCTGAACTATAATATGTGGTTTATGAGCTATTGCTCTCACCAACGTGCTTGCCTCAGCTCAAGATATCGCCAAAGGGAAAAGAGAGAAGGAGAGGAGACAAGGACGGAAGAGTAACTGCAGAACACTTGAACATAAGTCAATAAGTCACTGGCTTTCTCATTGCACACACTTTAGTTTAGGGATCCAGGTACAACCTTTGCCCTAACAACCTAGCAGAAGCAGCAGAAGTAGTATAATTGAGTGATATTGCAAATTGGGGATGTTTGTATGCAGAAAGCTACTTGGAAACAACAATTGAATGAATGGGACTATACTAGTAGTTGCCCATAACACAGAGCTAAAACATTTTGAATTCAAAAGCTATGATCTCCACTTAAAGGGATAGTAAATCCAAAAAAGAAAATTCTGTGAACATTTTCTGTGATTCCAAACTCGTATGAAATCCTTTCTTCTGTGGAACACAAAAGAAGATATTTAGAAGAACATTTTAACTGTTTGTGGCCATTATAAAACCAATGGGTCCCAAAATGTTCAAGTTCCAAAAAGGACATAAAAGAAGCGAGAAATTATTAAAAAATATGGCAAAATAAAACTAACATAAGATGTTTTCTGATCTTAGAAAACTAACATCAATCTTCACTGGTTGTGAGCAAACGGCATGACATTTGAGGTTGGATCATATGGGTTAATTTCATGCTACTTTTATGTCTGGTTTGAGCTTAAAAGCTGGATCCCATTAACTTTCATATAAGACAAAAACAGCTTAAAGTCACAACAAAACAGAAGTAGAGGAAGAATGTTTCTCCCATATTGTGATCTCTATCTAAGTGTAATCTAAGTGAAAAATTGTAGGGATTTTGTTCTAACCATTGGTTGTTGATAGGGTTTCAAGATGTGGATGATGCACTCAAAAACAAAGGCAGATAAATGCAAGCATGCAGGGTGGCGTTTAAGTGGACTAAATGATCAAAGAAATCTGGCATTCATCACCAGAGAGAAGTCTGTTGTTTCACTGGAAATTTTATTTGACATTTTGATTCAAAATTAAGAGGTCAAAATGTAATAAAATAAATATTTCCCCTAATGACGTTCAAATTAAGATAAATAATATCATATATTATGTTTCACAGAAAAAATAAAGTCATACAGGTTTGGAACAACATGAGGATACGTAAATGATGACTTTTTCATTTTTAGGTGAACTACCCTAGTGACTCCCTCCCCCTTCACCCTTCCCTCTTGCCTTCTCTTTGGCAACACTTCAGCAAATTGGAGGCAGTAAGTTCTTTATGGTCACACCTATAGCTGGGTGTACTGGAGCTCGACTAAATCAGGGTTTGCGTCAGTGGCGTCTGGATCCATAAAGTAGAGTGTGGCAGTGGCTGTACAGTCCTGGGCGCGGTGGGCAGGGGTCGACCGTAGTTTGGCCGCCTGTGGGGTCACCTCTTTGGGCTGTGCCCGCTGGCAGCGTGGCCCATTCCACCATGACTCCAGAGCGGCTACCAGGCAGGCCAGAAGCAGCCCCGCCGCCAGGATGCAGAAGACCCCAGCGAAGCTGTGCAGTCTCAGGGCACGGCCCTCTGGCTGGTGCTCTGCATGCTTGTCCAGGTCACAGCGACCTTTCCGTGGCCACCACTTCTGCTTTAGGATGTCAATGTCTCCTTTCTCCTGCAGGTCAAGGATCCTGAAGTGAAAAGGAAAATGGACTGTTATGAGAACTAAGACACAAATCTGTCATTGCTTTCATTTTCATTTCACTTTCTAAAAATATTATTTTTGCCTGTTCCACTGCTGGATGCAGAGAGAGGAACTCAAAATATGACTGAAAGGGGATAATGAGGCAAATATAGGGGTTGGACAAAATAATATGAAAACCTGGGAAATATATTTCATTATGAAGGTGTTTTACCTCCATTTGCCCTTAATACAGCTTCCAACCTTCTTAGAATAGATTCATACACCTTTTGAACAGTCTCCAGTTGAATGATGCCTATAAAAACATCTGCCAGTTGCTTTAGAGAAGTTGGAATCGGAATTCTCACTCTTCTCTCCAAAACTGCCCACAGTAGTTTGATAATATGTCAGGTGATTGAAATAGCCAGGGCAGATGTTAAAGTTCAACTGGAACTCAAAATATGACTGAAAGGGGATAATGAGGCAAATATAGGGGTTGGACAAAATAATATGAAAACCTGGGAAATATATTTCATTATGAAGGTGTTTTACCTCCATTTGCCCTTAATACAGCTTCCAACCTTCTTAGAATAGATTCATACACCTTTTGAACAGGCTCCAGTTGAATGATGCCTATAAAAACATCTGCCAGTTGCTTTAGAGAAGTTGGAATCGGAATTCTCACTCTTCTCCAAAACTGCCCACAGTAGTTTGATAATACGTCAGGTGATTGAAATAGCCAGGGCAGATGTTAAAGTTCAACTTGGTGCTCCAGCTGTCCAGGTTTAATGATCATGACACCATCTCTCTCTTTTTTTTTCTTCTTTTTTTTTTAGCATTTTAGTATTGGTGTCTGTGGTTAAAGTTTAAGCAATTGCAGCTCTTCATGGATACTGACTTTGTGAAGTTCTCTGTAGTCAGTTTTTGTGGAAACAGGGTCTTCAAGGTGAATATTGAGGTTTGCTGTCACTTTGCTGCTGTAATTCTGTGTTGTCTGGACACATTAATTTACCCAACCCGTATTACATTCAGGCAATTATCTCCTCAACTAAAAGTCAGAGATACAAGGTCCTCAAAAAGTGTTAACAAACTTTCCGAAACACTGAAAAAAAAAAATCACTTCAGCAGTGGCAATGAACATTTGGTCTTTTACAGAGTCTTATTAATTTGTTTTCTCTTTATTCATTGGCAAGTTTTTTTTCATAGTTATTCACTTCAATGCAGCAGACGTTCAGAAAGTGGATGCATTTGTAAAGAATCCAGAGGAAATGGTCAACAACTAATGATAGAAAAGAAAATGTCAAAGGTTGAAAAATAAAGTCTGTTCAACTGCAATTGTCCTGGGTATTTTATTTAAAATGTGTTTGATTCTAATTCCCCATAACAGACTGGCAGGTGATTGTAGAGGATCCTTCATGAAAATGCATTTCGAGGCCCTGATGTTCCTGATATGTGAATTATTAATTGCCGGCGAGCTTACCTGCCTAAAGCTAATTAGTATGTGAGCAGAGCGTCGGTACGAGTTGAAAATATGAATGCAAATTATAGCCAAACAAATGAAGGGCTGCAGGGTGAGGTGCTTTAAAGCCAGTGGAGAGAAGAAAGGATGGGTGGGAATGAAGATAAATGCACCGAGGAGGAGACACTGGTGGTTCAACACGATTCATGGGTTCTCCGGCAAGACTGTGTCTGCCAAGGAAATAAATGTAATGTAAATGAGAGAAAGGACAGATGATGAAAGAAAAAGGGAAACAATCCATCACAGTCATGCACTGTGATGTTTGCGAAGCTTTGGAGCTTGATATTGACGTGAAATGATTGAAATGATGGTGTCTATCCTTCAGCCAGTTTAACGACTTGCATCGTTCTTTCTGATCATATTGCACATATACACTCTGAAAGGAAGCGCTCACTTCTGCGAGAAGAGATCTCTGTAGGGGCTGCCGTGCTGCAGAGCCAGGCCGTATCCTTTGCTGCTCATGCTGTTTCCTGTGACCACCAGTGTACAATCATCATCTGTCAGAGCGGCATACTCTAACACTGCCATGTCCCACAGGAAGGCGTACGGATCCCGTTTCACCTGAGAGAAACCACACATATGCACACACACGGTTCAGTGTTTAAATTGCTCATGTATGGCTGAACATCACGGCAGGGTTTTGTGTTTTTGATAATCGTAATGTAAACACATCCGGAGGTTATCTTGAGATGGAGAGCTTCTCCATTCAGGCACTCAGTTCTTGTCAGACAGGTCACAGACATCATTCAAAATGAAAGATGTTTATATTTCACTGAAAGTCATGAGATGGCTTTGAACTTGTTTCTTCTCTGGAAACTAGGCTCCCCCGCTTTCTTTTTCAAGAGATTTCGCTCACTCTCTCTCTCTTGGGAAAATGGCTTTCCCCTCCCCCACCACACTAAATAAAGGAGCACAAGTGTCCGCTTTCCTTTCTGTTTCTTTTAAACTCAGGCCCTATCGCAGCCACACAGTTATGACAAACTTTCATATGACAAGTACAAACGGAAAAAGGTGTCAAAGAAGAAATGACAAAGAAGCTACCGTCTCCTGGCTCTTCCATATAAACATCAAATTTTCCCTATCTCTTTGTAAAGTACTACAAATATCCGTCACTGCCTGAAATTATATTTACAGTTTGTCTTTCAAGTGTATATCCATTACTAGGATTTGGATACTCTCAATGTATTAAAGCATTGATATCAAATCTATTAAAGGTATACAAGTAGAATAATATATTTTAAAATGTAATTTATTCTTGTGATGACAAAGATGAATTTTCAGCAGCCACTACTCCAGTCTTCAGTGTCACATGATCCTTCAGAAATCATTCAGATATGCTGATTGGTGCTTAGTTATCATCATTTATTATTGAGGCTTAATTATTAATAATGGTTCTTATTACTCTCATCAATGGTGAAAACAGTTTTTGCTGCTTAAAATTTACATTATATATGTGTGTGTATTGCGTATATTATATAAATGCAAACACATACATGTAAATATTTAAGAAATATATGTAATAAATACTTATATTTATGTAATATAAAAGATGGAGAGCTTCTCCATTCAGGCACTCAGTTCTTGTCAGACAGGTCACAGACATCATTCAAAATGAAAGATGTTTATATTTCACTGAAAGTCATGAGATGGCTTTGAACTTGTTTCTTCTCTGGAAACTAGGCTCCCCCGCTTTCTTTTTCAAGAGATTTCGCTCACTCTCTCTCTCTTGGGAAAATGGCTTTCCCCTCCCCCACCACACTAAATAAAGGAGCACAAGTGTCCGCTTTCCTTTCTGTTTCTTTTAAACTCAGGCCCTATCGCAGCCACACAGTTATGACAAACTTTCATATGACAAGTACAAACGGAAAAAGGTGTCAAAGAAGAAATGACAAAGAAGCTACCGTCTCCTGGCTCTTCCATATAAACATCAAATTTTCCCTATCTCTTTGTAAAGTACTACAAATATCCGTCACTGCCTGAAATTATATTTACAGTTTGTCTTTCAAGTGTATATCCATTACTAGGATTTGGATACTCTCAATGTATTAAAGCATTGATATCAAATCTATTAAAGGTATACAAGTAGAATAATATATTTTAAAATGTAATTTATTCTTGTGATGACAAAGATGAATTTTCAGCAGCCACTACTCCAGTCTTCAGTGTCACATGATCCTTCAGAAATCATTCAGATATGCTGATTGGTGCTTAGTTATCATCATTTATTATTGAGGCTTAATTATTAATAATGGTTCTTATTACTCTCATCAATGGTGAAAACAGTTTTTGCTGCTTAAAATTTACATTATATATGTGTGTGTATTGCGTATATTATATAAATGCAAACACATACATGTAAATATTTAAGAAATATATGTAATAAATACTTACATTTATGTAATATAAATCAGATAAATATGAATATATATATATATACATATAAATATTTCTTAAATATATACATATATGTGTGTTTATTTATATACATATAAATATACACAATACACATATGTAATCGATTTGACAGCACTGATATATGTCGAATCGATTACATAATATCGATACTTAAAATCGATACATATGTGTATTTTTATTATCGGAGTGTTGTTGTTGTCTCTGTGTACTGCAAGCTTCTGTCACCAGAACAGATTCCTTGTATGTGTAAACCAGTGTTAATTTTGACAGCAAATTTTGATTTAGTTTTAGTTATAGTATTTTGACTAAAATGCCATTTAGTTTTAGTCATATTTTAGTCATCTGAATTGTTTTTAGTTTTAGTCTAGTTTTAGTCGACTAAATATCAAGATTTTAGTCCTTTTTAATGAAATACCAATGGCTATATAGGCTAACTATGCATTCTTTCATGCAACTTCTATTAACAACTAGCAATTTCTATAAATAAATTTAGATTAATCTTTAGGGCTACTAAAGTTTTTCAGTCAAGAGCAGTGCGTGATTTTCTGTCTTTCTGTTGTTGCTTGATTAACATCAATGACTTGGACAACTTCTTCCGCGTCGGCTTTTCCCATGTTTTCACAGCAGATTTATCAAGAATAGGCTTGCTCTGTGGTGAGTGATGCAGGCCAAAGAGCCAGGCAGGAGGAGGAGAGGAGAGTAGTTGAATCGAAAGTGAAAGTGCTTGATAGGGACTCGGAACGGTGGCAGACATCTCAGAAAACCGGACCGAATTTAGTTCTCTCTTGCGTCGTCAGATTTATCCATATGTCTGGCTATTCTCTTACTCCCACATATTGACTTTTTTGAATGTTTTATGCGACGTGCAGCAAGTGTATGTTAGCTTATGTCCCGCCGGTTCATATGTACGCATCTAACCTCTTAACTATGCAGCAGATTCGTTCTGAATGAATCTCTTCCCAAATCGTCCCTCCCTAACATTTTCGTCTCGTTTTTATTCGTTGACGAAATTGTCAATAGATTTACGTCATACTTTTTGTAATTCAAAAAGAGTTTTAGTTTGTTATCGTCACGTTGTCGTCAGTGAAAAAAATGTCGTTGACGACATTGTTGTCGTTGACGATGTATGTATATATATATATATATATATATATATATACACATATACATACATACATACATACATACACACACACACATATTACAATTTAAACCTGGAAATGTCCATTGGTTATGGCGCCATTTCCACAACATAAAAATGACAAATTTCTCGAGTGATAAATGTCCATACACTACTGGACATTGTTAGCAAACACATTAAACTAGTGAGGGTGTGAAATGTTTGCTGTAAGATAATTTATTTTCTAGTCCACAGGGACAAAAGTGGCCATAGTTGAAGAAACACTCATATACATGTGAATCTTTTGGCCAATTACTGGAAGTTTAACTCTTCAGCATGGATGGCCTGACAATAGCATTATTCAACACCATCCAAAGTGCGTGGGTGCAGCCGTACAGGCCTCAATTTCTCTGTGTGTTATCTCTTTTCATTATTCTGCTTAATAAATAAATTCTGAGCCAGCTGAATTGTTAGCTTAATAGCCAGTAATGTAACTGGGCTGGAAAACTCTCATAAAAAGATTCATGGTTTGGTGATGTCTCTTGCAAAAAGCATTCCAGTGGATATGTGACAATAAGACGAGCTGTGAAATTTAATAGCTGCAATTTTTGAAGTTTTATAAAAGGGTTTGATGTGGATATCAAGTGTCTTAAAGATTCTCTTGGCATCAGCAACAGTTTGTATACAAAATGACTTTGAAAGTTTTACCAAACAAGCAAAAGATACATGAATGCATTCAGCAGCATAGGAATAATTTTTATGACTGCACAATATGGATGTATATTAAATTGCCTGCGCCATGATTATTTATCTTGATAGTCTAAAGCAGTTTTCTCATGTTCTCTGTCAGACTTGCATGCTACATTTCCTTTTCTCTCTTTAATGTTGCAAGATGCCATAATTGTCCTGTTGTAAACCTAAACAGACTGCAATTTACTGGTGGGCTCTTTTTGTGTTCTGTGAGACATGCTTTGGATTACAAAGAGCCTCCGATAGCCAGCCAGCATCATGCACATGGTAGTTCACAGAAAAGCTTTTACCAGCACCACGGACAGCTCTCACGAATCACTACACAGAAGACATTCAGCACCACGGACAGCTCTCGACCCTGATTAACAGGAATGGTGCTGATTTGAAAGGTTTGAGCTTTTTCAGTTTCATAATAGCTCCTCTTCTTCGTTTCAGGTGCTGTCAATGCAGATATATACAATAACTCAACATATATGTAGGACTGCAATTTTTACTGGGTCAGTTCAAGTTAGGTCTGTTTGATCTATCACTGCTAACATGCTAACTCGTATTATAGATGTTTTGTTTTCTGAATGTGCCTGAAAGCAGTAACACATTAACTAAAAATGTTAAGAACCTGACTATGTATCAATCTACTGATGTACCTATTTTTTGACAGTAGGAAAACCAAATTTGCCTGTAAATGTTTTTATTTTCTATATCAGACTTTTATCACAGACATTATAGATTCCAGTTCAAATGTCTGGGATCAGTAAGATTTTAAAAATGTTTTTAAAGTCTCATGCTCACCTAAGGCTATATTTATTTGATCAAAATATGGTAAAAACAGAAAAAACAGTAACACTGTGAAATATTATACAAATTGAAAATACCTGTTTTCTACTTTAATATATTTAAAAATGCAATTTATTCCTGTGATGGCAAAGCTGAATTTTCAGCAGCCACTACTCTAGCCTTTAAATGATCAAATCTTTGATCAAATGATCAAAGAACAATGTATTTGAAATAAAAAAAATTTGCAACATTATAAATGTATTTATATTGGGTCTGTATATATAAAAAATAAACAGACGCAATGATATTTAAAGGTCCTTAGCATCATAAAGTTTGAAAACCCTTTGATTACGCTACATATGTGGACTCTTGATCCCCACTCCCCACCTCATCTGTAAGTAACAGGACTGTGTCTGATACCTTGCGGATGCCTTCAGCAGGAGAGGTCACAGAGTTGTCCTGTCCCTGATTTTTATTGATAGTTCTCCACAGCTCGGCAAAAGTGCTGTCTTGCTCCAAGGGGTTCGTGCCCTTCACCCTGAAATACTCGAACACAGCAGAGTCTCTCACCGTTCCATAGCTCAGCTCTGTCTGCTTGGAAAGGTCTTGAAATGTTCTGGATTCAGAAGAAAAGTAATAAAAGATATACAAGGGACATATATTATTTAAAGTGCACATTATACTAAAATTAAAAACAGACATGACAACAAGAGTGTGGAAGAATGGAAATTTAGCTAATTAACATACTGTATGCTAAGAATGATTGATGTCTTATTGATATTCAGAATGTGTTTGCTAAATTGCTGAACACTGTGTTCACTGGCATGTGCTGGATGATTTGATTTATTATTTTAGTTTTTACCCTGGCGATGTGTCCTTCACCTCCTGATGACACTATTCCTCTCAAATGCGCTCATGAATCACAGAGGTGTGAGGTCGAGCTACTGATACGCTGCATTTCAATAGAGTAATTTGGGGGTTAATGAAAGTCCCTTATCTTACACTACCATTACTGCTTGAACTGGCTCTGTAAGTACCAATCAGGGCCGGCCCAGGCTCTGTTGGTGACCTAGGCGAGATTTTAGACCCCCCTCCATTAAAATGGCATGTGCTGGATGATTTGATTTATTATTTTAGTTTTTAAACAATCTGGAGGTCTAGATATGCCTCAAACAACAACAACAAAAAAGCTGTGAATGGTACATTTCTCAACCTACCTAAACAGCGTGAAAAAAGCATCAGACAATTAAAATCATACTCTCACTGGAACCAGCCATTTAGGCATATCATATAGTGCTTTTCAGCCAAATGAATAACATGTAACAGTGTACACACATAGATAATATTATTTCACTCTATTTTTGAATTGCTCTCTTAGAATTAGAGTGAGCAAAGCTTTATTAGCATGACTGTAAAATTTTAAAGAACAGAACATTCATACCTCATACTAGTTCAGAGACTAAATTAAATGAGGCGAAGTACATCACAATTAATGGAATGAAATATTTGTAAAACAATGGATATAGTGCAAATAGATTGGATTCAAATCTAAACAATTAGCAAATGTCCATGTTTAGCACTGGTGTTGGTGTTACATGTCCTCAGGCTATAGAATACCATTACTTGGGCGAGATTTTAGACCCCCCTCCATTAAAAAACATACTGATAAGTATAAACATAAATAAGTAGTAAATAAATTGTGATAAACCAATGTGACTTACAGTCACCTGAAGATTAACACAAAAATTAAATTAGAAATTAAATCAACAAAAAAGTGCAAAAGAAAAAACTATTATATTTGTAGGTATTTTCTAATCGAATCTGTTAAAATATCGAAGAGACTAGACATGAACTATACTCCCAAACAGAGAAATGCAACCCACAACTATGCCTACAGTGACAAGTACTTACTACAACAAAGAGAAATATGAAAAGTATGGAATGCCTAAAATAGTCTAACAGACAACAAAGGCAACAAAATAATGGCTACATATTGTAATTTATTTGTAGGTGTTAGCCAGCAAGCTAGCATACCCATTTCATTTCCATTTTGTGCATACAGTGGAAATAAATTAAAACAACATTACAGAAGCTTACATTTATTTGAAAGAAAATAAAGTAAAATTAAATAAGCAGTTAACTCAAGCAAAAACTTTCCACAGTGTCAGTGTTGCCAGTTAAGATGTTCTAAAAAGGCTATTTCAAAATACTGCATAAACATCAAGGGCAAATACACAGTGATTAACTTGTGATTCTTACCTCTATATTGCTCTTTTTAAAATATCGAAGAGACCAGACATGAGCTATACTCCCAAACAGAGAAATGCAACCCACAACTATGCCTACAGTGACAAGTACTTATTACAACAAAGAGAAATATGAGAAATATGGAATGCCTAAAAGAGTCTAACAGACAACAAAGGCAACAAAATAAAGCCATACCTCTATATTGCTCTTTTTTCTGCTCCTCTTTTTTTTGCATCGCTTCCTGCCTTTTGCCCCTGATCATTTTCTTTTTTCACTCTTTTTTTATTTATTTATTTATTTTTTAGAAATTATCCTTTCAGAGCACATAAATGGCAAAACTATGCTTGCTCCATGCATAATTAATGCGTTATGATTATGTATTATAATTACGTCATGACGCAGAAAGTGTTTAAATTAGTCCAACATGACATGTCAAATCTTATGATTTTTCGTTGATGTCAATTTTATTTTATTCCAACATTATTTTAATCAGTTCGATGATCGATCAGTACTAAAATTGTAATTGTCAGTATTTGCTTAATATATGGGTGTAGGAGCGCATGATGGTCACAAGAGTTTTCCGAGAAAACTTTCGTGCGGCGCCCCCCCAGTCATTTTGCGCCCTAGGCAACTGCCTATGTCGCCCATGCCACGGGCCAGCCCTGGTACCAATCCAACAGCATGAAAATATTTGGCTGGTTTACATCTGCTCATCTGCCTATATACAGTATGTGCATGTAGTATGTATGCATGTTTTCTATTAAAGTGATTAAAAATGTGTGGGCTGGAAAGCTGCTTTGTTAATCAACATATTGTGAAAAGCTTTAATAAATTTAAACTGTAGTGAAAATGTAGCAATTGGTAGGGTGGAAATGGTTTTAAAATGTGTTTTCAGTTTAGATGGCTGTGGCCTGATTATAACAATCACAGAAATTGCTGTCCCCACACTGAATGTAGACTTCAAAAGGGTCTAGAAAAAATACAAAATCATTGTTTTTTCTTTTGCATGGTGAAAAAAGTGCAAAAGTACAAGAAAGTTAGAAGCCAGACCAACGGGTGAACAATACTCTCTACTGCAGATTATAACAATGAAAGAGCTCATGCAACAATCAATCCCTAATGAAAAGGCAGACTAGACACAACAACACTAAAACTGCCACAAATAATGAATGAATGCATAAACACGATGTATTCATTAATCATTTGAATTATTTGGAGGAAAATAATACCCCCTGACAAAATACAGTTCTAAATGATTTTGCCGCTCACAGCTGCTGCCTTCCATCTGCAACTTCCGATGCCATGCAGCCCATGTTTGATGTTTTTAGGGCAGCCGGCTGCTCTTCTCTCTTGCGTAATGACACTGTGTGACTTCTCGTTCTGGTTTTAGTGGGGAGTGATTTCATGTTGAGATAAGCATCTTCCATCACCCTTGACAAGGCTTTTTAACAGGACCACACAATTATTTGCGGATTCAATGAGTCAGATTGTTAATCTTGAGAAGATAAAATCAGAACAATTAATCAGTTTAATTATAGTGACACTTCCACAGCTGGAGGAGAAAAAAATATATGATATCATCTCATTGTATTTATGATATAGCCGTTTATACTCCAAACCCTGCTGAGCAGCTTTTGTACAGTTTTAACTTTCCTAAAAAATGTTGCAGTTCTGAAATTGAAAATTTCTTTTGAAAGCTGCGGCAAAGCAGTTTATTGTTTTCATTCAAGATTTAACATTCAACATTTCAAAGATTTTGTTAGAAAGAACTTAATATGTATTCAGAAAGAACACATTAAATTAATCAAAAGTGAAAGCAAAAAATGCTGTTTCTATTCTATTCTAATAGATACTGTTCTTTTGAACTTTCTATTTATCAAAAAATCTTGAAAAAAATATAATACATCATAAATAAGTAGATAAATAAACAACTAAGCAAAGCAACACAATGTTTTCAACATTGATCATAATAAAACTGTATCTTGTGCACCAAATCAGTGTATTAGAATGATTTGTGAACGATCATATGACACTTAAGACTGGAGTAATGAATGCTGAAAATTCAGCTTTTCTATCACAAGAATAAATAAAATTTTGAAATATAATAAAATATAAAGCAGTTATTTCAAATTGTAAATATATTTTACAATATTACTATTTCATTGCTATTTTTGATCAGCCTTGGTGATCATTAGAGACTTCTTTCAAAAACATTTAAAATGAACGGCAGTGTAAATCAGTGTCATTAGCAATTCTATTTTTTTTTCTTCAGGTTTTAACATGTTAAAAAACAATAAAAAATGTGCTTGCGTCATGCCAGCTATCTTATTGAGCCTAATTTGATCTCTAATTTGACCCATGCGGACAGATGCACCATCATTATACTGAGATGAGATACAGAATGCTATTAATATACATTTTGGAGTTCAGTCGACAAAACATGGATTGAGCAACACTATAACTCATTAGTTTCTATAATTGATTTCTATTATAAGTTCCTGTTTCCACTGGTTCTTGTGCAAACAGAATGACGTTTATAGTCTGCCTACAGTGAAAATTATAGAGATAGCATGTATGAGGTCACAGTCTCCATTGTGCTATAATAATAATAAAAAAAATAAATAAAAAAAAGTAATTTATAAAGTTGTAGTTAATGACCACCGCACCTAGCAACTTACAATTACTACTAAAAATAAATAATGTGTTAAAAAAAACATGAATTTAATTATGACCTGTGATCCATGTGCTACTTTAGACAACACACTTCACCAAACCACACTTATTGAGTGTCCCTTACATATTATTGGTGGAGTTCCCTTTAAAATCTTAAATGATTCCCTTTGAGCTAAATTGACCTGTTTCCCTTACAGCAGGAAGCAAAGAATGAGTAATGAGCTGTTAACACGGAATGTGTTCTTGCATTCAAAAATAACTAGATGGTATACAACTGAATAGAACAGAATGAATGCAGGGGTCATTGGATGTGTTTTCAATCATTTAAGTGTTTTTAACTTGACATACTGAAGTTAAAATGTGCTCACTGTGTGAGATGCTGAAAAAAACATGGAGAAACGACAAAATTGCCAAAGATGTCCACCTGAAGCATTTACATAAACCAACAATGAAAAAAATTTAATTAATAAATAGTTTTTATTTTTTTTGATCAACTGAATATACTTTTATTGTCCTATTGAGGAAAAAAATGTAGAGCTACACATATAAAACTGCAATATAAAATAAATCACATAAAAAATCTATAAATGACTAAACAAACATTGTAAAAATAAATCTCAAATATGTTTAAATAATCTTAATTAGATTTTTTTATAAGCAGATATTGATCTGTATGCTTCAATTTGCAATCAGTTTGATCAATTAATCAGAATATTATGTAAAATGTTTCATTGACTGACAGTCCTAAACATGTAACGCAATTTCCCAGGGTATCTAGCGGGTAAGTACAAACTCCATGCCTCTGAGTTTCTTTCAGTCGGCCTCTGCAGTACAAATCAATAGAGGTGCTCTATAAAAGGTATTATTAACCATAATGGGGAAATGGATTTGGATGTGATCCATTATCTTGTTTTTGTTTTGTATGAGAATGTTCTAGATGCCCTACATCCAACTTAGCAAAGAAACATGGTGCTGTATTAAACCATACTCAGGCTTAATGATCTGTTCTGAAGCGAAAAAAAAAGAAAAAGTAACCGCTTCATAAATCATGCAAATTAAAAGGGTCACTAAATGCTCCCACAATAGTTTACAAACACAATGCAAAACAGTAGACCATTTTATACACACAATTACACATTCACTGATTTTTATATAGCATATATAGCATACAAATCAGCACAGCTTTTTAGATGGCAAGTCAACTAACTGGTCAATCAGCAGCCTTTCCATCGGCCAATCACAGCCCATTTGGGAACCTCAGGACTGAACACAACATTTGTCAAGCCTGAATCCCATTTTACATCTAAGGCTGGTGAGAGATATGAAAGACTCCCAGTGGGCTCCCAGCGTGCTAACGATACCATATCATGCACCAGCAGGGCTGCCTGATTTTAATAACAGTTATAAACAAGGTGATTAGCACAACCATAGCAGCTGTGGATGCTGCCACTGAGAGATGGAAGAAATAATCCCCCAGAGGCTCAACACACACACACACACACACACACACACACACACACACTCACAAGAGCTGAATAAGAAATGTGATGGCACCAAACTCTCTATTAATGTTCCAAAGCTGAACCTTTGTGCAAACGGTGTGAGGCATTTCGCTGGTAAACTAACAGGTTCGCCAGGAATATAAAGTCAGAATTCAGAGGGACAGAATGCAATAAGCTTCTCCAGTCTTGGGTTTTCAGCCGAGCTGAGAGGGCAGAATTCAATGATCAGGCAGATAACATTTACAGAGGCAGAAGGAAACTATTTGCACATCAAGTATAAATATAAAAAAGACCTGTGTGTTTATAACAACACGTGCATGAGATTTCTCTGACGTGGGAGTAGCCTGCATTGACAAAACACCTAAAACACATAAAAGGAGAAGAAAAGGTTCTGGCGTCTACACAAAGGGAAAAAAAAGAAAGGATTTTAATATGAGGCGAACTTTCGCGGAATTTATGGAGAATGTCAGGAACTGTGAGCTCCCTATTGGGAAGTTAAGGGCCAACGTGTCTCTAAGAGACAGCCGGCATGCTGGGATTTCAGATTTAATTTGAAGAAATATGAAGTATTTAACTGACTCACAATGTTTCTACTTTCAATTTTAGACTTCCTCGAAAATTCAGAGTCGAATGGGGTTTGCGTTGACTAGTTCTGTCACATTGGGTCAGTATCAACTATTCATTTCCCCTTCAAATGACTAAATAGTCAATTTTATATAGTGACAACAGAACTGCTATTATGCAATGGTAAAAAGAAAAAAGAAAACTACAGAGATTTGTGTTCAAAAAGCACATTTTAAGCAAAGCACACTGCCACTGCGGACACCTGAGATGGTCTAAGTTCATTAAGCATATTCCCAAGCCAAAATTCTAATGAATAACCACCTAAAAAAATGACATTTAAAGCTTGAATACATTATAAGACTTTAGTCAGATTGCAGATTTTAATTGACATTTTCCAGAAAATAGTGCAGTGATGGGCAAAGACTCTGATTTTTTTTTTAGCTCCTGACTCTGAATCCATCTAGTCGGAGGATATCAAACATGTTCAACACCCCTTGTCTATATCACTGAACCCCTCTGTGAATTTATCTCATTTCATCCTCTATTATGTTCCTTACTGCTCCTTTTTGGCAGTGACACAGGACTGCAGCCATGTAATAATGAAGATACACACATTTTCGTGTTCTCTATCCCACATAAACTAGTAGACACTTTCTCACCCCACATACCCTGTTAACCCAGCGTTGAACTTTGCTGAAATGGTACAGTGCATTGTGATCCATTTACATAAGGTAAACACTGACCGACAGACTTATTGAATGCTTTTCTGAATGACTAGTCAACTAGTAAAAATGAGCAGTTGTGCAGGCCCTAATCTGATGCTAATGATGGCAATGCAGTGACGTGATATCCTAACCCAGAGCTACGTTTAGTGATGTGACTGCTTTAATAAGGCTCTATAACACACCATGTTGACAACAGCGTGATGAGTCAGGGTTTACAAGCCTGCATATGGACAAGCATCTGCAGATGTGTGGAGTTCTGGCGCTCTGATACAGAGCTGGACTAGTTAGCTTACTGAACAGCGTTGTCCATGCGGGATACGGTGAGGTAGGCTGCCAGGTTGGCTGTGTAGGACGAACAGACAATGAGGGTAAACAGCCACCAGCTTCCCATTGCAATCCTGAGAGCCATTGAACTCATGAAGGATTCACCACCTGCAAACACAAGGAAGAAGAGAAAACATTCTACGGATTGCTCGTCATTGTTTAGACCAATTCAAAGATACATTAATATAAAAAAAACCCCACAAAGAATGGAGAAAAATGCAGGGTTTTTAGACAGCAGGGTCTAACTGGTTCATGCTAACCAGCTAAACCTTGACCCCTTGTCTACATCTGTGATTTTATCTCATTTCAGCCTTCCATTATTTTTCTTCCCGCTGCTTTTTGGCAGTGACACAGCACTGCAGCCATGTAATAAGATTCATTCTCCCATCACCCATTTTCTCAGAAAAGCTCAACACCTTATAAGCCTGTGCTGAAATGTCAACACAATATTCCTCTCCAGCGCACACAGCCTTGGAAATGTCATCACTGACACAGAGACGGTGAGAATAAAACAGTAAGGGAAAAGATCTGGCGCTATCAAGCTCGGTGGAGCTCGTTAGGGGCTATAAGTTTTCTTTTGGGACTGAGCCAAATTATCTGAGAACTGAAATGTCCCTTTAGGCCTAAAAGGATATCCAAAGAGTCTGTAATTGGAAAGGTCAAAGGTTAAGTGGGCAACCACGCTCATTATAGGGTTGAGAGTGAGCTAGTTTCAAATTTAACCTCCCAAGAAAAAAAAGTGCTTGTGCATTTTTTTCATATGCCCAGACATAAAATTTGAATCTTTGAATCATTTTTGTTCTAAACATGCACCTCCTCACCAACGTGCAAGTTTAGTTAGTGGATTTCACAATATAGTTACAATATAAGTTCTTTTAATTAAGGATTAGTTGCATTTACAACATAGTAGCATGTATTTTACGGCAAAGTAAAATATGACAAATTTATATATGACTGGAAATTAAATAGCTACTATTGTTCAGAAGTTTGGGGTCGGTAAGATTTGTAAAATGTTTTTGAAAGAAGTCTCTTACGTTCACCAAGGCTGCATTTATTTGATCAAAATATAGTAAAAACAGTAATATTTTGAATTATTATATATATAAAAAAATGTTTTCTATTTGAAAATAATTTAAAATGTAATTTATTCCTGTGACGACAAAGCTGAATTTTCTGCAGCCATTACTCCAGTCTTCAGTGTCACATGATCTTTCAAAAATCATTCTAATATGCTGATTTGCAAGAAAATTAAATGTCTTATTAATGCTTATTAATGCTAATAATGTTTGTTTTGCTTAATATTTTGCTTAATATATGTTTTTAGTATCATCTGATGAATAGACAGTTCAGAAGGACAGCATTTATTTAAAATATAAATCTTTTGTAACATTATAAATGTCTTTACGGTCACTTTTGATTGATTTAATGCATCCTTGCTGAATAAAAGTATTTATTTCTTTCAAAAAATTGCACAGAAGTGTGTCTCTAGTCCAACTGGCCACTTGAGAGGACTGATGATGGACAATAAGCAAAATTTTGCTTGCTCGTAAAGGGAAAGTTCATACAAAAATGAAAATTCTTTGGTGAACTATCCCTTTAATTTTGGGTGAACTATCCCTTTGAGGCTCCTAACACTTGTTAAGCAGAGCTGTTTATTCATGATGTGTTATTTTTTAATGAGGGTTGCTACTAGGAGGCCTGACACAATTTGAACAGTATAGCACACCTGCTATCATATGATTGTCCTTCATAAGTGACAAGTAAATGTTTATTTAAAAAGGTGACCCAAATGCAAAACCTATTTTCATAATTACTCGCCGTGTGTTTCAATATCAATTTATGGGTCCAAGGCTTATAATTACAAATTGGCAAACAGCTGTAGAAAAAAAACCCTGTAAATGTCATTCAGCAGCTGCTGTAAATTGCTTGCATCTTGGTCTAACTTGCTACATCTGAAAGCGCACAGAGACACTTAGAGTCAGCCTGGTATAGACAAGATTCCCAGAGTACGCAGAACGGAAAAGTGCAGGCATTTATTTAAAACCTCAACAAAACACACTCGCTCCTCTCTTCATAGGCACCTTTAGACACATGCAGCTGTTAATAGTGAGTTGCAGAATTCCTATGGAATCATTTATTTTGTCAAACAGTCAAAATGTAGGACTCTAGGGATTGTCTCTAGTGCTGTAAGTTGTACTTGAGAAACATTTGAAGAATTATATATTCTGCTGAAAAGATATTTTCTTAAAATAAAAGTATTAAAAAGCTGTACCTTCTGTGCTCCTGCAGACGAGAATGTCAGCAACTGATTGCATCATCCAAGTGAGGTGACCATTCAGCAATAACTCATCCCTCATGTTCACATGACGTGACCCAACTCACCTTGCTGTACAAAGGCTCCGTAGACGATCCAGATGGCACTTTGGAAGGACGTCGTGACAGAAGCGGGCTGGTGGGGCCCTGGAGGATTCTGGGAGCAGACAGACTGGATGCGTCGGAGCAGAAAGACCATGACACCCACCACAGGAATGGCAGCAGCAATGCAGGCCCACACCGCCAGGTCAAACGGTGCCAGCAAGGAGAAGATGTTGAGTCTCTCTTCTGTTTTAGTCATCAGGATTCCCACAGAATAATCCAGGTAACGTTTACTGAAGTCCACCACATTCTCTCGATCAGGAGTGATGGTGATGGCTGAAATAGCCACATCTGCCCTCTGAATAGTAATAAATGAACATGCAGTCTGAGATGATATAAGTGACAGTACACTTATACAAGTTACAAGACAGTAAATTTGAATAAACAAAGTGCAACGCCAACCATATGTGCCTAAAGCAGTTAACAATTAATTGACTAATATTAATACACAGTTTCACATAAAAGTAACATATGGAATAGTCTTTATGAATGTGAATCTCACCTTCCCCATTAGTTCTCCAATCAGTCCATTCCAAGACCCATTGGCCTGAGGAGATCCGTATTTCCCATCAGCCACTTGATACATTTCGTACTTAAAGCCCAGAATTTTGGCCAGGGCATCTAGAACATCTATGGAAAATCCCTTATATCTTTTGGGCTGACCTAGAATGTTTTCTGCCACCATTACGAACGGCTCCTCCTGAAGACAACAGAGAAATTCAGGGGTTCATTTTATTCACTTGTTTATTTATTTTAATTATTCAATACTTTGGAAACCTGATTTGGAACTAAATTAAGCAGCGATGAAAGGATGAACATGCTTGTTCTGTCTACGCAAACACTACCATTCAAAAGTTTGGGGTTGTTAAGATTTTTAATGTTTTTGAAGTCTTTTATGCTTACCAAGGCTGCATATTGGATCAAATATACAGTTAAAACAGTAATATTTTGAAATATTATTAGCATTTAAAACAAGTATATTCTATTTATTATATTTTAAAACGTAATTTATTTCTCTGATGGCCAAGATGAATGTTCAGCAGCCATTACTCTTAGTCTTCAGTGTTACATGATCCTTCTAAAATCATTCTAATATGCTGATTTGGTGCTCAAGAAACATTGTTATTATTATCAGTGTTGAAAACTGGTGCGCAAAAAATTCAAAAGAACATTTATTCGAAATACAAATCTTTTGTAACATTGTATAAGATTCTATATGTCTTAAGTGTCACTTTCGCTCAATTTAATGTACCCTTGCTTAATAAAAATATAAATTTCTTTTTAAAACTTTTTACTAACCCCAAACTTTTGAATGATCATGCATGCATACCACACTTTTTGTTTGATCTTGTTCTCAATATATACAAGAGGATTCATTTGCAAATGTTTTCAAACAATGGCATTAGAATAGATTTCCCACAATTCACATGTATCTCCTGCAGCATCTTGACAGTAATGGACAGGCTTAAAAGCTGACATAGCTATTATTTGCCATTAGTGTCAGACAGATTTAGATTGCATCTTATCATTTACTCATTTGAAGGGGAAGCAAAGATGAAAGCAGAGAACATTTCTGTGGTGAATCCGTCTGTTCAGACTGTGACATGTGGTCAGATTGGTTTTCTGTCACATTCAAACCATTGGCTGATGTGAGACTTTTACCAGTGAAAGCCGGGACCCTTTGGTCTCAGGTTAATCTAAATGAAGTGTTTCAGCTGACCTGATACACCATGGCCAGAGAAGCGTGCAATGCCTCATCAGACAGAAATTACCTTTTTTAATTCACCTGGGCAATTTGCAATAAGGCATATCGCCACCAAACAAGATTGACTGTTCGTGAAGCAGGCCCTGTGCACTCAAATACAGACAGATGAAATATCTGAGACTCAAGCTTGTGCACTGTAATTGTATTTAGAAAGACCACAACAGAGATAGAGTGGAGAATAAATAAAGATCAAACCCCAAAGGAATTTCTAGAGAAAACCATCAAGAGTCTGCATGACAAAAATACTGATGTCTAATGAGAGACAAGACAAAAACCACACAGCGCAACCATGTGGTATTATTCAGTATAGTGTTTATGAGAAATTTGAACAACAAATGTCACTGTAATCCATGATATATTCCAGTAACAAGCTCTCAATTCGATTCTGATTTCAATTCAATTTGATTAGATTTTTTTAAATAGTTGGACATATTTTAGAATTGTATTTCTTATTATAACAATGTGTAAAATTGTTATAAAATTATATTTGGGCATATAAGTGGGGCAAAAAACACTGGCATAGACTAAGAGATTGATACCAGAATTTTTAGAATCATGGCCATTCAAATGTAGATCTGAATAGTATGCTCTTAGATGGAGTGTAAGAACAGATGACACTGCAATGTTTCTCTGTATTTCACATCATTAAAGGGATGGTTCACCCAAAAATGAAAACTCTGTCATTAATTACTCACCCTCATGTTGTTCCAAACCCGTAAGACCTTCGTTCATCTTCGGAACACAAATTAAGATATTTTTGATGAAATCCGAGAGCTTTCTGACCCTGCATAGACAGCAATGCAACTGACACGTTCAAGGCCCAGAAAGGTAGTGAGGACATTGTCAAAATAGTCCATGTGACATCAGTGGTTATGCAGGGTCAGAAAGCTCTCGGATTTCATCAAAAATATCTTAATTTGTGTTCCGAAGATGAACGAAGGTCTTACGGGTTTGGAATGACATGAGGGTGAGTGATTAATGACAGAATTTTCATTTTTGGGTGAACTATCCCTTTAAACAAGTAGGACACATTCCTGGAAAATTATTTGTTATTTCTGGAATAAAGCTTCTACTATCCAATCTATACCTATCTGTTGGAATAATATTCCTGGAATAACATTCCTATCTACCAGTCAGATTTGATATTAGCATTAAGATGACAGTTAGGCTTAGTGGCTTAAACAACAATCTTGCATCAAAAATTAGTTTTAGGGGGATCAGAAATGATTGCTTGACAGGAATGTTATTCCATGAACATGCCCTACTTACTGTATGAAAATCATGTCATGCTTTTTATTCAACAGTGACTGTAAGAGTAATCTGACATCAGCAAGATGCTGATTGTACCTAGGGGAGCTGAATCAGATTTATTGAAATACGCACCAGTAAGGTCACCACTTTCAGAGTAATTCCTTGCATGCCATGCTCAGCCCGGTTCTCCCTCAGACTGCCGTTCAGCCCACGATCAGAGTCCCACGTCGCCAGCTGGGAGACGGAGGAAGAGAGATTGTGATTGATCAAAAATGATTGCAAAGAAAAGGGTAAGGGGGAAAAAGATTAAGAAGGAGGAACAGGACAGTTGCTGAAAGCCAGGGATGATCTTACATGATTACTTTTTGTCCCCAAACACGTTTTTGTCTATGACAGACCCCTCAACATCAAGCAGAAATCAGTAGCCCTTTCAGGATTCATCTCAGAGGTTCACCTATTTGTGCTTTTGTTACACGCCCAGGTGAAAATCTTAAAACTCTTTTAAAACTAAAATGAAACACACACTCAAGTGCGCGCACACACACACACACACACACATCTGCTCTTTGTCGATATGCTTTCACAGGCTGTTGATTACAGTCAATATCAGCACAGAAAATACAATAAAACAGACAACAATCCAAAAGAACAACTCTATCAATCAGAGCAGACTGCATTTGTCGGAAGGAGGGACTTTGTAGAAAACTAAGCCTTTGAGAGAGGTGGGGCATAGAGGACCTACAATAATGTACAGTATTTGAAAAATAATGTGTTTTTTGAAAAGCATGTCTACATATTCTGTTACACCAAATACACAGAATAATGATCTTTAAAAAAGCATCATATGACCCCTTTAATTTCTGAAGGTCTTGAAGCTGAACTGATGCCACTACAACAACAAAAAAAATCTTAATTTGAAACCTCTATGTAATCATTCCTGAAGGATATACAAATGATTAAAAGAATAGTTGTACAGTTTTAGGTAAGATTAAGTTTTAGCTTTTTGTGTGGTGTAAATGCATCATGCATCATCTTTTTTTCAGTCACATTCTGTATGCAAATAGATCTCAGTTGTTGTTGATGATGATGTTGTCGGAGCCATCGGTTGTGGGCAGCACTTTGACATGTGGCACAGATGGACCTCAGGCAACCCCACACAGGAGTACCAGTTCCAGGTTCTGTTCCCCTCTCTCCTCTCCCATTGTTTCCTGTCTCCTTTCTACTGTCCTGTCCATGAAAAGTGAAAAGCTAATTTAAATATATATATGATGATGTCATTGCAGTCGACTATACTTTAAAGGATGAACATTTTGGCTGCAAAAAATAAATAAACATTAAAATACAATTAGTATATTAAGTGCTTTGGGCTAAAATAATTGCAGAGATTTCTGGAAGAAATAAAGTGCTGCCTTGAAAACGCTTGAATTAATAACCGAATATGAATACCACTTTATTACTGTATATGCACAAAGACGGATCATATACAGAATACAGAACATGCACATTCATCTTCATTCAATCTCACTTTCTTTGTATTATTCCATGAACAAAACCTCTCTCATCTTTGTGGGTATTATCCTATCTGTGAGTCACCACATTAGCAGCATATAAGCCAGTTGCTGAGCCAGTGTAGAAATGACAAAAGAAAACTGCTCAAATTCTCCCTCCACAAGCAATGACAGAGCTTCTGTAAAACACAGTGCCGCACTTCAAGATGAAAGCTGTGATGCATCTATCTTTAACTCCAGGCCCATTCATCATAATCCCAATATCCCACCAGATCCATTCATCCGCTGTGACGGATTCAGCAGGCCACCACACTAACATCTTGGAAAGAAGTAACTCTGACCCTGAAATCATGTACGGCTCTTGTATGGCCAGCGTTTGACCTCACAGTCTTCTGTGAGAGACAGGATAACAGAGGCTTTAGAATCTGCCCCAATGACACGAGTCATATATCTTCACTGTAGTGCCCGATATATAATCCCTGTCACAATAACCCCTACATCACCCATATTAGCAGATTCAGTTTTTACAAGCAAGATATATCGATTTAATATGATCAAAACACAAAGAATAGAGAAGAAAGAAAGAAAGAAAGAAAGAAAAAGACAAAGAGATAAGATAACAGGAATTTGGAAACATGTTTCTTTTATTAAATACTTTTCAGAATTTAATAAAAGCATTTTCTCTTTCTTTAGTTCAGTAGTAGTGGGGATTTTTCAGTGTCTTTTACAGCAAGTTACAGTAAGTGGCGACAAGTGACAAGTGTCGAATCATTAACTCAAGCGGTTTGTAAAAAAATGCTCATTCATTTATGAATGAAACAAAGGAATGTCTTTATGAGTGAGTCACTGAATCACTCACTTGAGCAATTAATTAAAAACACTGAATCATTCAAGAATGAAACAAGGAACTGACTTTATAAAGAGTCATTGAATCATTGACTCAAGTGATTTGTTCAGAAAAACTGAACCATTCAGGTAGAAAACAAGTTACTGTCATTATGAGTGAGTCAATTAAATCTTTCACTAGAGCAATTCTTAAAAAAATTACTAATTCATTCAGGAATGAAACAAGTGAATAGCTGCATCTGAAAAACACAAACTGAAGTGCACATCTGAAGGACTCTACAATCCAACCAGGCAATGGAAGAGGATTTGTGAATGGCAGTAAAGCATTGCAGCTGACACTGGTAGGTCACATGACAATAACAACATGACGGTTACAGTATGTCTGGTTTATAGTCATACTACATAACAGTGGCGTTCCGTCCATATAAGCTGCGAATGCGCCGCATACCCAGGCCTTCTGAGAGAAGAGTTCACGGGCTAATTAATATAAACATGATTATAAGTTGAACCCTTGTCATTTGAGATGTGACTTAAAGCTTAATAAAGTGTTAGGAATTAGCATGTAAAATTATTTATTTGAAAACAACGGTAATTTTCTGTCAATCTAAGTCAGTTGCGGTTGTTTCCGGGCGAGCGGATTCTCCGCCGCTTTCTCGCCTCCGCTCTGTTGCTATGACTCTTCAGGATTGGTGAGCGTGATTTGACCAAGAACAACATGTTCCTGGATCAACATCCTTGTTGATCCTGGAACATCATTCCAATCAACCAATCAGAATTGAGAGATAACTTTTCAGGAAATATCTGTTTTAGGCTTACAATCAGGATTAGGTGCTTCTACACCCTTGTTAATCAGCTATCATTTCCCTCTGATTTTAGGAATACATTATGGGTAAGGTTAGGTTTAGGGGTAGGGATTGGGTTAAGTCTGTATTTTTGGACAGTAATGTTGATCCAGAATCAACAAAAGATGTTGATCCAGGAACATGTCTTACTTGGCGACCCTTCAGGATTATAGCGCGTTCTCAGTGATTTGCTGGTCTGCGGGAGATTTCATGCGCGAGGTAAACTGTCAGCAAAGTGCTCGCCCAAGCGGAAAAATGTGCTGTTGCTGTCAGATCTCGATTGCCGAAACTCGACTAAATCATATGAAAAAAAAACATCATAACTGTATAGTTTCCGTATACTTGTGTAGCTTACAATTAAAGTACTTTTCTGATTTTATTGTTGTTTGCCATGTTACTTGGCAATATTTTAAATATATTATTATTATAATTATTTTGTTTATTTATTTAATTAAAAATGTTTTTTTTTCCCCCGTATTTTGCATGGTCTATTATTGGAGTAGTGTCACCCGGGTGGGAGTTTTAACTCCTATTCACTGGGAATAAAAACGAATGAATGAATAAATAGCCTAAATAAATCAATAAAACTCATTCAGTCGATGCAGAGAGATATAGTGCGGGGGAATCCCCCATCTCCCCCATCTCCCCACCCTCTGAATATTATGTATCATAAAGTAACTACCTTATTTGGCGGGTTTTACTCGGAAAAACAGCTGTTTTCTAGCATTTGAATAACTACCTGAAACAGAAGGATTGGGGATGAATTTCCTTTACAAATAAAGTAGGAATGTGCATACTTTTAAATCGACACCTGCCACGGTGTTTTCCTCTTTGATGAGGAGGGGGGAGGGGGGGCTTAACGTTATCACTCAGCATACCCGGTTAAAAAAGTCACCGCTCGCCACTGCTACATACATGCTATATATACCTTTCAAACTTTTTCTTTTAATGGTTGCAAAGTAAATACTTATTCAAAAGATGTACCTACTGAAAGAATATGCGTTTTCGGATGCAAAAAAAATGTCTCTATGAGGGAGTAATTGAACCTTGATCCATTCAGGAATAAAACATCACTACCGTGTGTTACCAGGAAACGCACAACAGCGATTCCACTTCGTTTGGATCTTTTTTCATTGTCTGAGCAAAAAAAGACAGTCACTGCTGATATTGTGTCTAAAATGTAAGTAAATTAATATTAACTTCTTGTTTATTGAACTGTTGTGTAAAAGCAGTATCAAAAGCCCTATTTGGACGAGAAATTTGCGTTTCATAGACATACTTTGCGATTTCAATCCTGTGCGAATCTGCCAAGTCTGTGTTTTTCTCACACAACCTCTGTAAAAATTCCAGAGCAAATTACCAACATTTTCGGCTAACTCAACAGTCCTCTGAGAAATCTAATCCCGTCTGAATGCAAATGTCCGTGATTGCTGATATTGTATTATCCCAACGCTTCTCCTCATGCGTTTTTGGCCAACCTTACAAGTAAGTCACCGTTTGCACACCAATCTTCCGCATGATGCAACTTTCAATATGGTATAAAATAAAATAATAAAACTATTAAGGAGAGCCAAATCGCGGAAACATAAGTGTCAGGTAAGATACTTGTCTAGATTTTTCTGCTCACTTCTGTGGGTTTTATTATAAGCAACCACTAATATAAACTCAGGTGAAGTTTATTTATCATAATACATTTAAATTATATTAATACACATTTCATTAAAAGTCATATACGTCATATGTGATGCACGCAACCACAACACGTCTAGAAAACACACCCACCTCTGTAATAAACACAGAGATGTTAGTCCAGTCTGAACTGGTACATGAAATCGCAGACATCAGGTGATAAGAACTGAAAGTCAAACGTAGTTTAGAAAACTAGTCCCATCCGATTCGTACAGCTGGTCTCACTGGTCTCTGCCAATTTGGCTCCACGGCATGGGATTGCCAGGGATTTCTGTGTTTTTTACATTGAAGATATTTTGCCATACTGTGTTTAAATTGATTTGTGAATAGTGTGATTTAATCAACTGTGTTATAGTCTTACTTTGGACTGAAGTTGAATCAGAAATGTAGTTGTTCAGTTGCTTCCAGAGAGCTGTAAATTGAGAACTGTTCTGCCATACACACTTCAGTAAACTGAAAGAATTCCTCTTTTTTCTACCCTGTTTTCCCAGGTGAGGCTAACAGGATTTTTTCTTTATTTCCTGTACGTTTCCTTCAAAAATGTCTCTTTTAGCTTTTGCCTGTGCTGTTAAATAGTTAATCATGTGGATGTGTGTTGACAGAGATGAGAGCAATGTGGCTTGTCCACTGGAGATCAGCGAACACTTGAAAGACAGCTCTATTCCTACAGCACAAAAGAGATCTCCATCATCTGCAAGTGTGTCTGTGAAAGTGTATGTAGAATCTCACAGACAACACTTCAGTGTCATGTGTCTCTTAAAGGGACAGTTCACCCTAAAATGAACTTTCTGTCATCATTTACTCACCCTCATATTGTTCAAAACCTGTATGACATGCTTTCTTCAAGAAAAAATTTAGAATAATTCTGGGTTACATTGGAATGACATGAAGGTGAGAAAACAAAGGGACTGTCATTTTTTGGTAAACAAAGCAGAGCAGCAATGTGTATTGTCACAGTGCCCAGTATTTACTTTGACAGGAAGCCCATTAACAGTTACAAAACCTCTCACAACAGTAGCGATACTTCAATATAAATGAAGCTTCCTGTTCACAGACGTCAAGCTGAAAATAGGGCTTCAGTAGTCCCTTTTTCAGCATTTACATAATACATCTCTGACTGTCATTTGTCTTTACTGAGTGTTGTGTTGGTAGCATTGTATTGCCCGACCCTTGAGCTGGTTGTGCCGTTTCCTAGCCTCTCGTTATCTCATCTCTTGTTTGTAATATTTGTGCTACAAGCCAACCCGAATCCCGCCTGTAAAGACAAATAAACATTTTGTCAAGACTAAAGGTCCGTGAGCCAGAAGTTTACAGGTTTTGTTGTTTGTGATTTGGAGAGCTGACGTCTCCACTTGAGAGCACATGGGGGAAAGATGCAGAGGAACAAAGAGCCGGGGAGAGAGGATTACACACAAACAATAGTGTACAGTAGGAAACAGTATGAGAGACAAGAGTCGTGCAGAGCAACGGGGAGAGAGAACCTTTTTTTTAGGTGCAAAGATGAAGCTTAAATTTCTTCCCGTATCGTGAGGGCTGTTGCCTTTGTATGATTCTGTAAGCTGCTGTTTCTGTGATTGGTAAGAGAGATGTCTTTTGGCTTCTTTATTGAGTCTGTGAGAGAAACTCACTATCATTCATCAAATCAAATGAGACTCTCACTCTCATGAGTGATAAATTCACCTCATCTCTGCATCATCACACTATCAAAATACACAGAAAAAAAAATATCTGTCACAACTGTGCTGCTCTTTATGCAACTCACTGAGCCAATTTAAACAGATTATGATGGATATATTATTTTTTTTAGAATTGTAACAATTTAAACATTTCAGATTGTAAACAGACTACATTGGCAGCTTTTTGGCAGTATAGGTTATGAACAAACTATGTTACTATTACAAAGCAGGCCTAATTATCTGAAAAACAAATTATAGTCCAATTTAATCTACAATTGTAATCACAAGTATTAGGATTTTTAAGCAGAATGTTATATATTAAAAAAAATCATAAAAGAGTTTTGATTTTTATTTAGTACAGTGTCAAAGTGGATCTGTAACAAATATTTAGGTGTATTCCACAAGAAAAAAAAGCTTAATGTTAATAACATTAATTATATAACATATTAATTTTATAGAAAACAGAAAACAGTTATTATAAAATGTAATGATATTTCACAATAGCACTTTTTTAAATGCAGCCTTGGTAAGAGACTTCTTTAAAAAAATATCTTTAAAAGTACTAGCCTCAAAGGAGATGCCTAAATAAAATGCAATTTTACAATTCCTTAAAAAAAAATCTGATAATGTAAAAATATGTGTAAAGAAGCGTGTGATTAAATTCCACTGATTTTGTCCTGTGTGTGAGCAGTCCACTTATTTTCTTGAGAACTAATCAGCAGTCAGGAAGTATTATACCTGAAATGGATTTCATTACGGCAGGAAGGATATATATATATATATATATATATATATACACACATAACATAACGTTTGAATCTATTATTAAAGTTTTCATAAAGTTTCATAAAGTTTTCATTTCTGCAGTACAAGTGTTATGACTAGTGTAGTATGGACATTATAGCTCAAGCTTTTGAATATGATATTTTGAGGCCGTACTTCAGTCAGTGAATGATGAACAGACTGAACAATATAAAAAGTTTTTTTTCTAAATAATAAAAAAATAAAACACACTGGTAGGAAGGAAATTGAGCAGGCAGAGTTTGAACAGAGAGAAACATAATGCATATACTGTGTATATGTGTTAGAAAAATAAAGAACATTTCAGGTTTTGCCCTGCTTTTTTCTCATACTAAGACATGTGTGACCTTTGAGACCCATGAGGTCAGCTATATGCTTCTTTTCAGCAGATGCTCACAGGGGTGGACAGAGGCTGATTAAGGCTCTTTTTTCCCCCTCCCAGATTCACCTGCAACCCTTGGTCAACCCATTGTCATGGGAACTGCTCAGGCAATTGTGCAGAGGTCACCACGTTGACTTGGACAGACTCAAACACAATGTCACTGCCTAATGTCACTGCAATACCATTAAAAACCAGCTGAGATCATGTGTGTAGCTTGTCACTTTGCCTTATTTTTTACAAGCATGTGCAGGACAAAATGACAACGCCTGCTTAGTCTGATTTGCAGTCCCTTTTGTCCCTCTCTCCCTCCTTTCACTTTCTTGTTTATTAAGATCATTAAGTTGTTAAATTAACCTAGTGTGTTAATGCATCAGGACTGATCCATCTAACACTGCTGCCAATATTACATCGCAAAACTATTACTATTATTAATTCAATAATCAACTGAGAGGCTTGTCAAGATCATCAACCTTTCAGGACTTTCTCTTCACAGCACCTGCTCCCCACATGAGGGTGTTGGGCTGAACCACTCTGAGCAGGACTGGGAACAGATCCATCTTGTAAAGATGCTCGGTTTCCCAATCTGGATTACACCACATGAGAACAGACAATTTAATGAAAAGAGAAGATTAAAAGAAAGTGAGCGAGGGAGATGGGGAATGACACAGATGGAATTGGTGAGAATGAGAGAGAGAGAGAAAATAACTTCTCCGTCTTCATTATGAAGGTAGATTCCTCTCGACGTCTGGCTGAAAAATAACCTCCTCATTCCAAACATCCAGTATACTAGACACATTTTCTTGCTCTATAGCAATCGTTAGGTTGTCAGGCCAACTTCTGGGTGCGTCTGAATAGCTCAGTTCATATTGATTGCTCATTTGTGTGAGTATATATATATATATATGTGTGTGTGTGTGTGTGTGTGTGTCTGTGTGTGTGTGTCAATATGCGTTACTGTTGTGAAAAAAATGCCCACACCCATATTACGCATACTCCATGTTAATATATATATTTAAATAAATATATTAAAATGTATATATTTACATATTTAAAGTAAATATATATTTACAATATAAAAATACTATAAATAAAAGGACTAACAATAAAAATGTGTGAGCTGCTTCCGAAAAAAAAATTACATGAATTAAATACATAGATTTTTTTTCTCACTAATTTAATTACTAATTTTATTATTATTTTATTAACACTTTATCTGATAAAAAAATACATATTTGAACATTGAACATTTGAACACATATATTGCTCCCCTTATAAAATAAAATAAAAATAAATTAATTTAATGCAGAATGTAACACCTTTCACAATTAAACGGCATATTCTGAAAGAAAGAAAGTGGCAGGGAGAGGAAAGAGTGGAAAGATGAAACCGCAGGAAGAGAGTCTGTGACATGCAGAGTGCCTCTATGTGGGCTTTAGAGAGCCTTGAGGAGGAGACATCATTTTAAGAAGAGATCAGAGTGGAAGAAGGCTCATATATTCATGCTGACAGACAGCAGAATGCGTGTGTGTGTTTATTAGCTGTTAGTGTATTGGACAGCAGGGGTGCTATTGTGTGTATGTGTGTGTGTAGTCATTAGCTTTCTGTGTTTCTTGCCTGAGGGAATGGTCATGTTCAACTCACACACTCACTAATATTCAGGCTAGAAGATTGAGATTGTTTGGCGTGTGATAGACCCGGCAGCCCTGCTAATGACCACAGCCATGTCGCAAAGCACTTCCACTGCCCTGCAAGCATGTGCGTATGAGTGTTTGTGCATCAGATGAAGAGATGAAAGAGAACTAGAGACAGAGAGAGACAGAAGCGATAGATTCATCAGCTCTGATGGATATGTTTGACTACGTGTGTTGATGTTTGTGTGTTGTTGTTAGATCTAATGATCTCTGAGTTATTTGTATGTGTGTGTTAAAAGTATCTTGGCCATGTTTCATGTCAGTGTCTCCAATTTCAAAACACAGCAGGATCCATCATTCAGTTGCTTGTACTCTCTGTCCATCTATCTCGCTCACCTCACTTTCAGTCCACTTATCTTCTCCTTTCAGATATTTTTAGTTGTGCGTCATGATTTCTGTCTATTTTTTGGAGTAGCTAATGCTCCCAGAATACAGAAATGGGCTCTGCTTTTTCCCAGCCACATGTGACCTCTATGAGAAAGAATTAGCCTTCTTATTAATTTTTTTTAATCACAATGTATAGGTCAGGATTTTGGTGGGTTACCTAAGCCCCTTTTGATGACATAACTGCATAATTATGTAGGCAAAAAGCTCATTTGTAAACCATTCACAAATAATAACAAATAGCGGTGTACATTATGAAAAACAAATCCAAATACCAAGTAACTGGTTCAAAAAAATGTTTCCAGAATTAAACCTAAACCGAGCAAGAAACTGAGACACTAAATGTCAGTATTCGGCATACCATATTGTGCAAATTATCTCACCAGTGGCGATTATATGTTAATTTAACTGTGCACTTACTTTATACCTCAAATGTCCCATTTATTAGTATAAAACACATGCATACCATTTTTGAACAGATGACAACCAAGATGAGAAAGCACTGGAAAATCATTGCGATACAACATGGCAGATCATGCTGTTAAATTAATCTGAACTTATGTCATTTTGTTATTTATTGGTGAAGTAACTTCCACTCGCTCTTCTACAACATTTCCACTCACCCGCTTTACATCTTTTCCAAACGTCTCACTGTAACTGGTCCCCAGGATCTCAAACTGGACATGAGAGTTCGCTCCATTGCTTCGAAAGTCCATTAAACCAGTGAGCCCAGAAATCCGCCCCTAAAGAATGTCAAATAAAACTTCTGTTCAGAAAGAAATACATCATTCAAACCAGACCAGTTTTATTGAACACTACTGAATGTTAGTGGGCTGAACTAAAGATCAAAGTGACTTTAGACCTTTTGGATTGTGTCTAGCATGGACCAGCCTCCATTCCAGGGCTTGGTTGACTTCCTCATGCAGTTCAGACTGGCCATGCTATGCCACTTCCTGTCCTCTAACTTCCGGTAGAAGGCATTGGCCAACATCAGCACACTGTCGTACAGGTACAGGCTAGACACCTAGAGACATATACACCAAACAAATGTTGCGATTACTTCACATGCAATTCTTACACTTAAAAACCTGACAATGTATAAGGTCATGTAACCATCTTAAAGGGATAGTTCTCCCAAAAATGAAAATGGTTTCATCATTTACTCACACTAATGTATGACTTTCTTTAGACTCCAGTCCAGTAGGTGGCAAAGATGTTAACCTACTTCTTCTGGTGTTTTAATTGCATACCAACGTAAAGGGTGAACTTCCACCACCTACTGGACTGGAGTATGAAGTACTGGATGGTACGAAGGAAAGCACAAATAAATTTTACTATGCAGTTGTTAAATTTTCGGACCTGATCCAATCATAGAAAATTGTAATAAAATGTTCTCCTTTTGAGTTCTGCAAAAGATTGAGATTACAGAAGAGTGATACAGGTTTGGAACAACATAAGGGTGAGTAAATGATAGCAGTTAAATGACAGCAGTTAAATTTTGCAGTGAACATTCCCTGTATTCTATTAGTATTTCTAAAGATCATAAAAGGTTTAAGCACAATCCAATTGGTACATTTTTTACATTACAGCTTATTGCTCTTATGTCTTGTGTGGATATCCATTTAGTAATTGACAAAAAAACAGACAAATACAATTTCAAAGAATAATATAAGTATGTTTTTCTTGGTTTTGTCAAGTTTTTATGATAGTTATCAGTGTTTTGTTGTACATGTCAACACATTTAATCCCTAATAAAGGCATCTATGCTAGAGTTTATGTCAGAGAACAATGCAAATCCTTTGACTTTGATGTAAATGGTGCATTACAATGGGGTTCTGAAAGTGACACTTCATCATGAAACCAAAAGTACAAGCATCCACTGACTAATGAAAGGTCTTGTTGTACTTTTGGAAATCCATTTCGGATAACTACTTGATTGCAAATTAAAATGTCTCTTTTCACAAAACCAAAATCAAAACCAATCTTGTGCATTGTCTGTCAAATGTTCTGTCAGTTTCTCCAAGTGCGTAGGCGGCCCAAGCCTAAAATATTTTTAAAAAGTAGCTTAATAGGGCTGAACGGCCAAGCCACGTACTAAAATTGTTCTCTAACTTTGTGAAAGACAGATTGAGTGTGTGAACGTGTCTGCTGACTCCCTTTGAGACAGAGAGCAAGAGGAAAAGAAAGAGCGCTGCAGGAGATTTTTGCATGACTCTGCTCCTGCAGAGAGCAGCTGTCGTGCTGAGAGACACCTGGAGAGAGAAAAGACACCCTGAACGACAGCGCTGTTATCGTCAAGGAGACGAGAGTCTGGGGGCCGCACGGCAAAACTCAATGTCCCCTCAGACATGTGATCCTGACAAAACAACACACTTCAATGTGGAGAGAGAGAGAGAGAATGAAGGTGTGACTGAGAGAGGAAAGAATGTAAGTGAGGGATGCTGGGAGGGACAAAAAACGTCATTTTACAATGAAGATTACATCTTCATCCACTCTCTTTAATAGCTGTCTACCAGAAAGATGAGACCTCTTCACTCCTGCTGGAGTCAAGAAAGACTGCACACAAGAGCAATGAAACAAACCCTTTTTTTCCAAACCCTTTACCCTTTTCAAGCAGAAGAAGGAAGGCAAACAGGGATGAATTTATCTGCCTTCTATCCTTTCATCTAGTTTGCATCCCTGCTACGGTTGACAACCGGCCAAGATAATACAGAATCATTCTGTATTTAAGGGAAATAACTGCATTCAATTTGAAATATGACATGCATCTTGCACCCAAACAACTAAGGATGCTCTAGTATTTATTGCATTTTATTCAGTTTCAAGTGACAAAAGATAAGAGATTGGAATAGAAATCAAACTGGTAATGATGGATGTGAAATGAGTTGACTTTATATGTCAATGGTGAAAAATAAAGGACAAAATCAAGTTTTGTATATTTTTTTCTATATTTTTTTTCTCGTTCAAGAAGCCGTTTCACTTGGATAAATCACAATTCCTTTTTTCATGATTATTTTAAATAATTTTGGCCTCTGTATTATCATTTGTGGTTTAAACTAATTTTCACTTGTTTTGTGAATCTGGGTAAAGCTATGACTTCTTTTTTAATTGGGGACCAACCAAATTGGGGACCAATTCTCAATATTTAGTAACAAGAAACTACAACTTTTGCCTCAAACTCCTAATTTGCTGCTTATTAATAAGTGGTAAGGTATGGGGTAGGATTAAGGGATCTAAAATATGGTAATGCAGAATAAGGCATTAATATGTGCTTTATAAGTACTAATAAACAGCCAATATGCTAGCAATATGCATGCTAATATGCTCTTAGTTAATAGTGAGAATTGGTCTCCAAAACTAAAGTGTTACCCTGTTTTTGTACTCGCACAATAATGCTAATTACGTCAAAAAATCTTAGTCTGCATAATGAAGTTGTCTAAATACAAAGCAGTTAAAACTTTAACTATGTTCATGTTGAGATATTTATTTACAGTCTGGTTGTTTTCTCTTAAGTTAAAAAAAGGCCTCTAACACTAGCTTGCTCTATTCTTTTTCTATTCTATCTGTTTTCTTTTTATTTATTATATGATTTAAAAAAAAACCTTGCTACGTGTACTGCATTAAGCTAACTGAGACTTGTTATAGCACTTTCATATCATTGCTCTTTTGTTGATTTTGATTGCTTCTATTGTCCTCATTTGTAAGTCGCTTTGGATAAAAGCGTCTGCTAAATGTCTAAATGTAAATGTAAGTGTTAAAATGTGTAGAAAGAAGATAAACTGATATATATGTAATGACGTGACACATTTTAAAAATGGTTTAGTTTTTCAACAGATGGAATGAAGTTGTAAGCCAAAATCAAAGCAATTGCATCTCTAAAGCATTTTTAGCACTTAATTCAGTCAAGCAGAACTATACACAGACATAGCTACAGGCATAAAGCTGTGACTGTGTTTCATTTCAGTTTACTACATGGTCAGCTTGCCACCAATAGTTTACTGAAATCTTAAGTGCCAAATGTGGTATAAAGAAATGGAGAGCATTCCTTATTTGCTCTGCTGAAGTTGCAACCCTATCAACAACCTTTCTCAAACTGTGGTCATGGTCGTCTGGGTTTACAGCCGAGGCATGATCTGCTCATGTAAGAGTTATGTGAATGCAGAAAATGCTAATGTGCCCGTGACATAAGATCACATAATTTTGACCTCTGAGGCTCCTCATTCGTCCCCTAAGTAGTGAAGTGCTTTCAGAATGCTCTGCCAGATGTCCAATTAGTCAGACATATCCTTGACATGGATTCAAGGCTTTGAAAGCCTTGCAAGACTTGGATTTATGAGTCAAAGCCTTTTCCGCCCACAAGTGAGACAAAATATGCTATCTGTTTTAGCCTGTGTAAAACAAAGACTCACACAGTTACTAGTAACAAATAAAATGAATGGGTGGCTTTACTTCCCTGTGTGCTTCTGTGTGACTGTGAGCTAGATGAAATGATTATAACACAAGAATGACTTGTTTTAAAATCAGCGTGTTCCTCAGTGAGAACTGCTGATACCAGAGTGATCAGGATGTGCTTTCAATTTAGGCCACTAAGAGGTCTATAAGAAAGCTATCTGTTAGCATTCACACTTATCTCAATGTCAGTTGCTCAGCTGGCACAGGCAAAGACACAGGCACACAAAAGTATATGATTTTAAATCAGCCCATTTTCTCATGGGCTTTTTGATTATTCTCCTGCAGCCAGTCCATATGTTACTAAACGTCTAGTTGTAAACATTTTGAGTATGTAACAATTTTGATGACACAAGCTTTAAATCTAAATGAATAAAACAAAAAAACAAAATTAGGACATCAATTAGACGGATAAAAGCACGCCACCCACAGAGCTTTTATTCAGCATTGCGTGAACTGTCAGCATGGTGCATGGAGACCCATGGCCCGAGGGCTCAGAATCACAATGCCGCAACCTCTTGAGTTAATTAAAACAGCCAATCTGCCACAGCACAGATTCAATCTCTTACTCTCTTCAACTTGCACTGTATACTTTGCACCAGTGGAGGAACGAGAGGCATCCCTGCGGCTCCTAACATCTTGCATATCTTCTCATCCTTTCTGTAAAGAACTCATTTGTTGTTTTGTGGTGCTGCTTTGGCATTAGCTGGTAAGTAACCCTCTTTCTTCATGAATTATTGAGACAGTGAGCCCCAGAGAAAAGACGCATGGATTTGCCATCTGCTCTAGAAGAGGGAAAACGGATTCTAAGACCCAAACAAGGTTTTCATAGAGCCAGAAACAGATACAGTGTTTAAATGTTGTGTAAGGGAGGGGACTGTTTTCACAATTACAGTGTAATTTGTTAACGGATAAAAGCATCAGGGCACAGGCAGCTAATCTGGATCAGTTGTGCGTAACCTTGTTTTGAATTAAGATTCTAGAGAAATTAAGTGATACAACAAAGAAAATAAACTTGACAGTTACTGCAGTCATTATGCAGCCTTGCAGATACTTCAAACTGCAAATGCAAAGCTGTAATGAAAAGACAATTAAAGATAAATTCACACTTGAACTATTGGAGTAAATCTCACAGTGCAATGAACTCTTGCTGCAGGAAAGCAGCTGCCGTGTATCTTAAATGTGCTATGAATACAAAATAACATTTAGCAAAAGGCCACAGAATTGCGATTTCTAGTTGTAAATCATTCTGCTTATAGCAGTTCATTGCAAAATAATGCATCGTCTTGCAAAGCTAGCAATTCTGGTCTACATTGACAGGAAGAGACTGTCTGAAGCAACTGACCAAAGTCTGTTTTGTTTTTATGTGCTGGTTGCAGATTTATCTGAAATAGATTATACCACAAAAATAGGCCATCTGATGCTGAAACTGCACTAAATGACCTGAACTGACATTGACCTCCAGATCTATTTCTGATGAATGAGTGTGAATTCACTGTGCTCTGAAAAAATGTTGCTAAGATACGTACCTCTAGAGACTGCAGGTACCCTTCCTGTGGGTCGCAAAGCAGCGAGGAGATGCGATGATTGTTCCTCATGCAGCGGATGTTGGTGTCCCTCCACAGGGGGAAGATCTGCCGGATCACTGTCATCCGGCCCAGAGCGCTGTGGACAAGCTCCATGATCTCTGTGTCACTAACCTCCTACACTCATAGACAGACACACACATACATAAAGGTATAGTGTGAAAACAGACATATTAACCCACTGGCACAAAAAAGCCACCAAACAATTATGTTAAACGCCTGGCTACTCTGAGAACTGTACCTGCAAAAAAAAAAAGAACATTGTATTTATTGGTCCAAAATATTCTGATATCGCTGCTGAAAAAATAATACCTCTGCAAAACCAACAAACTAAAATAATTAAAGATATAATAAATACATAACAAGCTAGTATACCAGAATTACAATCAGCACGCATTGTATGGTAACCATGGTGATGATCTGTTGACAGCTCTTCTAAATATTTAGTAAAATCTGTAAAAAGGAGGGTTTTTGACTATTTTATGACACATCATTATTTAGCCATGTAAAGACTAAAATACACTACATGAACATGATTCTAAAAAACTAGGCATCATACACTTGCCAACTTTGTACAATAAATGACACTAAACAAACACTAAACGACTACGGATCACACACTAAAAGACTATAAAAATTCTGAACTCAACAAACTGGTGTAAAAACATATGATTCATTGATTGGAGATGCAGAACAATGAAAACAATAACGATGAAAACAGGCTGGCAATAAATTTGGTGATGTCGTGATAACATGATTTGTGGTCTCAAAGAAAAAAAAAATGCAGTATGTGAGTGTATACAATACATAAATCAGATATCAATGTTAATAAAGAAACCAGTTTCAAGAAAACACAGCTATGGGTAAAAAAAAAAAAAAACACAAGGAAATGCTAGAATGCACAAAAAGTTAATGCATAAATGTCTTGCTAGTCAAAGTAGAAGTACATATCAGCATCAAAACATATCAATCAAAAGTCAGAAGTGCTTCAGCCTTACTAAGAAACAAAACGAAATTAAAGCCTGTCTGTTTAAAATGTAAAGCATATAGTTTCGTTCATAGTCTTGGATTGCAATTTATAAACGCACACGGGAATAGCTAAAGCCTCAGGGAGTTAAGAACTGAAACCTACTCTCTCAATAATGTCCAGAAATGTGACGTACAACATATGGAGGATAAATAATGACAGCAATGATGGATTGGTCCCTCTGAGAATATGGTGCATGACAATCAAAACACTTCTAAAGATCTGCAATACTTAATCAGCTTCAAACTGAAAAATTATTAAAGGAATATATTCCAGAGGTACAATAAATGTCCACTTTTAAAATCTATAAAAATAAAGAAAACTCTGAAATGTCCTCTTTGTTGAATTTAAGCATGTTTTTTTACCCTCATGCAATTTTTAGCAGAGCTGTATTTCCAGTGAATGACAGCTTGCAGTATTTCGCATACTTAGCTATCATATGGGTTCAGAATATTATATATATGAGAGTCATATTGATTATGTTTGTATGCTGCATTTTTATATGGAGCAAGCTTGATAGCCCTTGGTCTTCATTTACTTTCAATGTAAAGAAGAGAGCCATTCATTTTTATTTTTGAGTAAAATATCACTTTAATCATATAAAACAACGTATGGCATTTTTAAAATATGATACCCGTCACTATTTAGTCTATTTATGTATTTATTTTCCTTATGAGTATTTTTCCTCAACTTGTTCTCTTTTGAGTTTCTTATGCTCACCAACAATGCATTTATCAAAAAAATGTAATTATTTGATGAAAAGAAAGATAAAAGAACAAATTTTTTTTTTATATAGAATCTTTTTACATTTACATTTAGTCATTTAGCAGACGCTTTTATCCAAAGCGACTTACAAATGAGGACAATAGAAGCAATCAAAACTAACAAAAGAACAACAATATATAAGTGCAAATGACAAGTCTCGGTTAGCTTGTGAAAGTAAGAGAATATTGTGACATCTATTAAAGGTCAGAACCCCTGAATATAACTGAAGACACATCTGTACAAGAGCCTAGGCTTAATGAAACGATGACATTACAGGGAAAACAGATTTAATATTTCTTCTCTCGATATTTCAATTATTTCCAGTAAAATTGTTTATTTAGCATCCTTGTTATGTTAAACATTCATTTGTAACTGGACTTCGTGTTCTTAACACTGAGAAAACAAAGTCCAGTTCAAAATGATTGAACTATACTAGACGTTCTACCATGACCTTGATGGATGAAAACTGCAGAGGCTTAATTTGTGTTCATAGGTGTTGTAGTGACCTTCATATCGACTGTGTGTCGAGGCACAAGCAAATTACTTCAATTTAGAATAAGGGTTAAACAGAAGCATCACAGCAATGTGGCTCAGTGAACATCTAAACCTTTCCTGCCTCGAGGTAATACAGCGCGAGTTTCTCTCTTTTACCGTTTCTAGGTTGAATACGACTGCTTTAATTTGATCACACTGAAAACTGACTACATTATGCAAATAAGCAAATATGAAACAAGAACATTAGGATTAGAGACACATATTAAAAAAACAAAACCACTACAGTAAAAGAGCGGTATGTAATTTACATACATGTTAGAACATTTACATTCCATTTCTAGTAACTATATTATGAGCGCACATACTGTACATCATTACAGTGAATTTTATGAGAAGTGCAAAATTTACATTTTAAAAAAAATATTTTTTCCAATCTTGAAGAGGGGACTGTTTGAAGTGGAGCATGACAGCTTGTTTTGAATGCTCTTTATGGAATAAGTGGGCAGATGAGAGAGATGCACTACATGGCCTCATATCCAAGATGTGGGCATCTCTTTCTGAATAACAGGTTTTTCTATTCCTGTTCCAAGAAAGTGCATAAAAGGAATGTAATCTTGAATGTAATGTTGACAAACAAATATACCTGCAGCAACTTTACAAAAATTAAACCAAAAATTAATAATTTGGTCACCCTCATGTCACTCCAAACCTGTATGACTTTCTTGTTTCAGTGGAACACAAAATGAGATGTTTAGCAGAATATCTAAGCTTTTTTTTAAAGCAATATTTTGACTGAATGACGACTTAGTGTTTTCATACACCAACTATCAGTTCAGAAGACAGAAATAAATAATAAGTCCTATGGACTAATTTTATTATGCATGTATGGTGCATTTTTTACCTTTTCAACACTCTTAAGGCTGGAATACACTACACGATTTTTGCCCCGATTTTCTCCCGATTTACAGTTTGGATAAGTCGAAGCTAGTTGCAGAAAGTCAGAGCCAGTCTGTAGATTTGAGTTGACAGGTTTCATAGAAAATTGCGCAGTGTGTGATGGTCACAAACTCCGATTTTTTACCTTCAGACTACGATTCCATCCAGTCAGAGGATATCAAACATGTTTGATATTTCCAGCTGATTTTAGCTGGAAATCATTCACCTCCTATCAGTAAGGTGCACGTTTCAGCTTGAGTTTGTAGTGATTGGAACAACTTTAAAGTCTGATAGTATGTGATCCTCAGTCATTGTGTGTATGATGGCCAGTTTTTCCTCTGTGACTATTACAAAGTTGATGCAGTATAAATCATTATTTAGTCTATTTATGTATTTATTTTCCTTATGAGTATGTTTCCTCAACTTGTTCTAATTTAATACTGCTGTCTTAGTGTTCTCTTTTGAGATTCTTATGCTCACCAACAATACATTTATCAAAAAATGTAAATTATTTGATGAAAAGAAAGTTAAAAATATATATTTTTTAAAACACTGTAAATGTCTTTACTGTCACTTTTGACCAATTTAATACATCCTTGCTGAAAAAAAGTATTCATTTAGAAAAAAAAATTTAATTTAGAAATGTAATTCTGCACTACAGCAGGCCTAAACAGTGTCTCTATTTTCTAAGAAACAACGCATGAGTTATAAATTAGCTTTTGACTCACTGACCTTTGTAAATGAAGTTGGTAAGTGTACTGTATGATGCCCAGTGTTTTAAAATCTCTTCAGATTTTAAAAGTCATGTTTTGTATTCCAGCCTTTAGTCACCATCCAATTTCGTTGTATAAAAGAGTGCACCTCTGACACTCATATCATTTTGGCACTGGCATTTTTTTAGATGTGTCCGAATGGGATCAAATACCTGCATCCACATTCTATGGTAGCTTTTACTGAAAAACCTTCTCAGAAGAGTGAAAGTTCTTATAGCAGGTGAGGGATGCCTCTTTCACCGTGTAAATGGTTCTGAAATAATATTTGTTTGGCCATGTAGTGTAGATGGATACAGAGAGATAGACAAAGTGTTTTTGGATAAGCTTGTAGTGTGCTGTAAGATTTTAAACTCGAGTATGACTTTGTCATATTGCCAGGTAGTCCCTGAGAAGCAAAGTAAAAGCAAAGTTCTCTCTCTCTCTCTCTCTGTGCATATAAAGACATTGTCTGATGCTTTTTTGTCTTATTGTGTTGAAATTTCTGTTGGTGTCAACACATCAAACAGAATCACAGAGTTGTTATGCCATTCAGCCCACAGCCATGCTCTCTGTCTTATTGAGTACTGCACTCAGTTCTTATTGGGCTAGATTTCTATGCTCAGCTCACACTGGTTCTTGTAGGGCCAGACTCTCATTTGGTCTTGCTTCCACATCCAGTTCTCAGTCAACAGAGTGAGGGAGAGAGAAAAATAAGGAGAGCAAAACTGTGCCTTGGAGTTGTGCCAGTGCAATAATCCACTGTCAGCTTTGCTCTAGCATGATGACAGCATATTACATACTGAATGAGAGATGTGCCACATATCAAACACTGCAAGTTGAAATTGGATATGACGACAGCAGACTGAATTTGGGCTGTTTTCACGATCTGACTGCTGACAGTTTCAAGGTCGATCCCTCTTTTCTGAAACAGATAAGAATGAGTAATGAAACTACTTATGAATATGTGCTTACCTCATTGGCATACACCCAGTGACTATCTTTGGATGCTAGATTCGTTTCCACTGCCTGCAGAAAACAAAAAGACAAAAGAATGCAGAAAAATTACTGTGATGAAAATAACCAAATTTATACTGCATACAAAAATTATAAGCTCAATTATGCCGCATAGAGAGCTAAGGATACTCTTTTTAAAAAGTACTTTTGTGAAACATTCAAAGAAACGTTGCTGTATGTGCTGATTTTCAACTTTTCAGAAGACATTTTGTGCACTTAAAAAATGAGAATTTCTGCTTCTTGTACCAATGTAAAAAGAAAACTTTGCTTTTAATGTTTTGAATCTTCAAACTAATGTTTTGAAAGTAATATTGCTATAATACACACACAGTAGTAATAATAATAACAATAGTAAAGCACAAGTATACAATGTTTTACATTATTATTATTATTAAAAAACAATTAATATATGTAATAATAATAATAATAATAATATGAAAATATATGTTAATAATACATTTTAATAATCATTGTTATCAGAAGTAATATGTGGGCATTTTAAGCATCTAATTAAAGCACTATCAAACAGATTCTGCGCTGTATGAGCTCCAGAATGATGAACATAGTGCACCAGCCAAAGACTCATATAGGGCATCTGTCAGAGTTACAATTCTTGAATCTTTGATACCAAAATCGAGAACAGAGCGCTGCAAAACTGGGGTCGGTGGAAACTATTTACATCACACACACATGGAATGGCGCAATCTTAAAAGGATTGTTCATCCGACAATTTCAATTCTGTCATTATTTACTCGTCCTATATTTCTTTCTTCTGTAGAAAACAAAAGAGGTTATTCTGAAGAATTTTGGTAACCCTAACTGTTTTGGTTCCCATTGACTTCTACTGTATGGACAAAAAACACTGAGAATTTTTTTCAAAATATCTTTTATGTTCCACAGAAGAAAAAAGTTCTCTTTACTCACATGTGGGTGAGTAAATGATGACAGAATTTTCATTTTTGGGTGAACGATCCCTTTAGGTTACAGCGACAGTACATAGTAAAGAATTCCTCAGAAATGCAGTCCCATGGGTAGAATTGCAATGAAATCACCACCTGCCAATGAAATGGAATAGCAATTGTTGGATATCTGGTTGTGAATCTTGACAGTGGTTACAGTGGAACACCTGCAGATGGACAGACTGGCTTTCAAGTTTAGGGAGTATATATTGGACTAACCGCAGGCAGTAATAAAGCGATAAGACCACAATGCAGTAGACTGATCAAAAACGTTCCTTATCAAACATCCTGTCTGGGTTCAATATAGGTGTATATAGCGAAATACAGAAAGAGATAGTGGGAGTGTATTTTTATGTCAGGCACAGATAGATGAAATGCAAAAAATAAAAATAAAAAAAAGTAATTTTCCTGCTCAGGCTGCATTTCAAAGTACACATCGGATGCTGGAAAAGATTAAAAAACAGCTGGAGGTTGGAATTCCGCTTGCATGCACGCTTCAAAACAATGGAGAGTGTCTTGGTGGTTCTTTACATCAACTTGAACAAATATTGATCCAAATTCTTCTATTGAATAGCACTCGGATGCTCAGCACTGCACATGCACCACAGTCCACAGTCCAAGGGAATGACACAGTCTTGCACCATGCTGGAAAGAGCAAGTGCACTGGAACATCTGTAAAAACCACTTGCTTTTCAATCTATGCTTCCTGTTGTGCAACCAGTCAAACCCAGACCATAACATCATATTATGAATTTATGTGTTGGTAGTGCAGGGTAATCCCCAAAGTCATAACCAAATTCCCTTGTTTTCTGCAGTATGTTACAAGGCGACTCTTTCACTCTTGCTTGCAATAGATCAGATTAATAAGAGTCTCCATGAATGCAATCCTGTTCCACAATGACAAGGAAGAAAAGTGAACCTCGCTGACTTATTCAACTGAAACTCCTGATTTCATGAAGAAGACAGCTTTTGATCCTTTCATTCTTCTTCTCAACCTTCAAAGAATTTTATGCCTTTTTGTACTGACATCTTCCACTGCAAAAACTGTGTCATTATTAAGCAGAAACTGGGATCGCTTCCTTCACCACCATAACTTTATATCATGAATCAAAGAGAGAACATACAGTAGCACATGATCCAACTTCAGTGGTAAATGAATAAAAAATGTGAGGCAAAGGTTAGAAAAAGCAGGTTTACATGTGGTTACATTGAGCTTTATTAAGCAACATGTAGACAAACGAAAATAACATTACTGTTCTACAAAATTAGAGACAGCATCACTTAAGGAACGACAATTAAGACTAACTGCTAGTGTACTAGATAACCCCTTTTGCTATACTACTGTGCTGTGATAATGAGAACAAATGATTCTGTTATTGGACTGTCAGTTTATTTCTTCATTACAGCAAGACGTGTTTTGAAGCTGAGCAGGTGTAAACTGTGGTTTGTTTGAAAGTGTCAAATGCATCCCAGTTTAACTTCATTAGCAGTTTAAATGTTCGTAGATAGAACAGAATTTTAGTTTTTTTTTTACAGACTGACAGTCTGTCTTCTAACGTCAATCTTTGGGTATGGTATGAGAGAAGGAAAGTGGTTGTTTTTCCATTTCAAGCTGATTTCACAAAAACTTCACAATTCTAGAACTTCTTTCAGCAAATTGGCTTGGAGTGTATCTGATTGCTGAAGTGAATTCACATGTAACTGTTAAAATCTACATAAACAATACAGTTGTTATTTATTTTATGTCTTTGCATTCAATTTCATTCAAAATTTAGAGAAACTATCAACTATTCAAAATGTCTGGAATTCATCAATAACACTATATGTGCAAGAATATTACCATAAGTACTCATTAATATTAATAGTATTAATCTATTTCAAAATTATTACTGTTGTCTTGAAACTAAAATCAATTGGACAGGCTACAGCATTTAACAAATTCTCACTTTTTGGTAATACAGACTTCCTGACAACAGGACATGAGAAAACTACTTCAGGAGTAATCTTATGGAGCACACAGATCCTAGCCCATCCCAGAAGTCTTTATAAGACTGATAAATTGCGACCATTATCTGACTATATATAAGTGAAATTGTTGGTTGAAAGCAGTTGCATTTCTTTTGAGCACTGATTGCAATGTCCCGTCTCCAGCTGTGGTGAACCTTGAACAAGACAAGCAGCAGCACTTTCTAAGCAGTGATTTTCAGTAAAAACCCATTAGTTTTCTTTCTATCATTTCATCACACATGTATCATACATGAGGTCCTTGTAAGATGTTAAGAAATGCTAATGGATCGATGCATGGCCTTAATAAAGAAAAACACGTAGCCTTTTCTGTGCCCCATAATCATTTAACAAATCATGTTGCTCATAGCATAGTGTTGCCAAGGTCATGGGTTTGATCGCCAGGATTGATAAAATGCATCTATGCATCTTCCAAATGCATAAATGCAACAATAAAAATACTATAATGCCCAATTCTGTTGCAAATTCACAAGTTTTTCCAATGTATGTCTTTCTGTAAACTCTGCACAGTTGTTTTCATTCATGTTACATGCACTCCCAGGTTTGCTACGGCCTGTCCTCCGTACCTGTTTGCCTCAATAATAGTGCCCACTGCAAAGGTGGGTAAAGCTGCCAAACGATGGGCTGATGACAACTAAGCTGGGATTTAAGCTGTCCATCAAAATGTGGATGTGTGCGTGAATAAATACCTGTGGCAAAGGAAAAAAATAAATATGTTCTTGGTGAGTGGAAGCACATATATATATTGCTCTCAGATGGCAATAACAAAACATTTCAAAACACCTCCATAATTCAATTCTCACTGACAGAAGAAGAATAAAGGAATAAATGTATCAGTTGAAGTGGATGTACACTTTGAAATGAAATCCAGCCTTCTATCTGCAATGTTTCTCTCCTGATTCTCCTCATCACATAACCTGCCTGTTCCTGAAAGTAAAAAAAACTGCCTGTTTCGGTTCTGCATTGATTTCACCTTTGTTTTTCTTTGCCTTGGTTTTCTTACTGTTGCAGTTTGTAAGAAAGTGCAAATATTGTGTGGTGGTAAAAATCTGAACAACACTAAAAAGGACAAAAACAAACCCTAAACATGTCAGTTGCACGGGCGATGTTTTCCCTCTGCTTTTTCATAATTAATTTGTTGAAGTTGAGAAATAAACAGCTCGTGAAAAAGGCTGTGCCCTTGAAAGATGCTGAGCTAAGATCAGTTCTCACTTTCTCATCTGTAGATTCAAAAAGGCATAAGGAAAATTTCAAAACCTGTGGTTTTCCAGACAGGAAAATCTCATGGTCAATTTGAGGAGGAAAAGGTCTTATGAAAATTTGATGTCTAAACTCACATTCACTCAGGGTCAACAGCCTTACACAGGAGAAAGAAGCTTCGCTTGAAACATGGTTCCTCTCAAAAGAAGGCTTATGGCCTGATCAAATATAATCCAGGGACGGCAAATAATATCAGAGAGCGACAACATGGATAAGGAATTTTTTTCATTATTTCCCACCCCGCAAAACCAGACAAAAACCTGTGTATGAGGTGAAACTATTGCGCTAGGGATGGAACACAGTATTATTTGGGATGAAATATTGCTCCACACATTGAAACTCTCAGTGATTGGTCACCGGGAAGCTATAGTGAGTTCTGATTGGCCCCTTCATTGGTTTACTGGCAGAGCCAGGAGGATGGAGAGAAACGCACATAGGTACAAACACATGTCTTTATTGCTGCGAGTGCAAGGTGAATGCATTCCCCCACGACTCAGAAACATTTGTCTTCAGAATAATGCCCACCAAAGATTGCGCAACTGAAATAAAATCAATATGCGCTACTCACAAAAGTGCATTTGCCAATTTTTGGCCAGAGGGAATGCTTGCGGTCATGTTCGCCTCAGAGATGCATGGTAACAAACAAAACAAAATGAGTGTCAATATTCGTTAGGTTTGTGAACAACACTTGAATAGGAACGACTTCCTGTGTTGCCTGCTCGCACATACCACCCTATGGGTTTGTTTATGTATCTAAATGCATTTCATAAGCATGACAGTATTCTGACAAAAGCAAAGTTTACTGGCAAACCACCAATAATCCTTGGAGACAAACGCTGAGAAAGTTTCTAGGCTTTTCCATTACTGACAGACCAAGTAAATTGCTTTCCATGCTAATAGCCACAGTTTCACTTTTAAATTAAACCAGGCAATAAACAAAACATGAAGATACTCTAAATTTACACAATAGAATTAAAATAAGAACACTGTCTAATTTGCTTCTCTTTTTAATGACTACAGGGTGCTCCATTAAAGGCAAACATTTGAATAATGTGTTTTTTATTCCTCAGGGAAGGAAGAGTCAATGAAAGGAGGAACTGCAAGCGGGTACCCTGTGTCATCGCATGAAATATCACTGCCAGAGAAAACAAATAAACAGAAATCTGCAGAGAAATGATACTGCCACCCGTGCAGCGCTGTCAAGAGCTGTTTAAGCAGGTGGAGGAGAGATGGGAGGAGAGATGAGAGAGATGGAAACAGCCCTTTTATGCTTGAAATGTGGGAATGGACGTAATAAAGAAAGACTGTTAAATGGTTTTGATCAAGTGAATTGAACCGGGCGCAGTGGTAAAGCACTAAATAGGTTATAAACAGTCTGTCTGGGCATCGCACTGTTATACCTTTGGGATCTACCCTCATCCATAATTCTGTTCTGTACTGTTTGAAGTCTGTCACACACTCTAACAGTATGAATGGTCTCTTCTGAACAGTAATAAACATGCTCTCTCTCTCCCTCTCTCTCTCTCTGTCTGTATGTCCGTCTATGCCTCCTTCTCTGTCTGACCATCAATATGTGCAACAAACAATCAGCTGAAAGCCAACGAGAATTGATTCCCTGACACTTGTGGGAGAGCAGGATGTCTTTGATGGTCCAGGATTGAGTTCAGACTCTTGAATCAAACACCTACTGACTGACTGCTGTCAATCCTCAACAGCATAAACAACAGCAAAACAGACAGGGATCCACTGCAAATGAGTCATGCATAAACTCTAGACCATTATGAAAAACTACACGACAACTCATTTTGTCAATCAATTCTCCCCTAGGGATGTGCAAAACTACATTTCAAAACTACACATCGACTAGTGGAACACAGTAGAATATATTTTGAATAATCTTTCTACTGTTTTGTCCATACAATAAATGTCAGTGGCATCCAAACCACTGACCCAGTTTTCATTTCTAGGTAAACTATTCCTTTCAGGACATTTCTGTTGCCAAATATTACCTCCAAACATATCACCTCCTTAAAAGAGACCCGCTTTTGTATATAAAAATAAAAATAAAAATGCCGATATATAGTCATTTTATATTTAGAGTACATTGAAAGGTATATATTTATATTTATTGTACAATCTAGACCCATTTACTTTTTTTTACACAAAAAGCATGACATTACACAAAATTACATAAATTGCTTTTATTTTGATACTGTACTGAAGCCAAAATAATTTTTTTTACATATTTTGGCTTTGCCATCACAGGAATAAATTAAATTTTAAATATATTCAAACAGAAAACAGTTATTGTAAATAGTAATATTTCACAATATTGCTGTTTGTACTGTATTTTTTGATTAAAAAGGAAATCTTACCAATTCCAAATTTTTGAATGGTAATGTTATTTTTTTTCTTCTACCCATTACTAGAATAATCTTACATGTGTAATCCTGGAAGAAGAAAAAAAAAAGTTTACTTGAACAGCGCTTTTCAGAATAACTATTAATGAAATTAATTAATGAAATTATCTGAAACCATCCAAATAAGCAAATATATTTAAAGTACTTTTACATTTAACTTTGACACTCTGACTCATCCCTACTCTCTCCTTCTATCGTATGGTACTCACATTCACAATGATGTTTCAGCTCTGTCTAATTCTATGCTGGACCTTGTTAAATCAGATAACCTGTTGCTATGGTAACTCTGATCCAGGCTTGTCTCTCAGAGAGAGTGTTTAATTTAAAATGGAAGGCTTTAGACAGAGGATGCTCTGCTCAAGGAAGCAACAGGTAATCATGTGACTAAAAATGAGCATTAAATCGGGCTTATTATTCATCTATCACATGAATTAAAATGTGAGATCAATGTATTCAATGCTTCACAAAGAAAAACAGACATCCTCAGGGAACAGTAAGGAAAAGGAAATCTATTCTTTTATTTATTAATTACCCTGTCATGTGTTGACATATTTGGCTTCTTTTTTGCCCCTGGATATTAGCATTTGCATGCGAGTTGAATTACTGAAATAAATGAACTTTTCCACGACATTCTAATTTATTGAGATGCACCTGTATAAGATACTGGATACTCAACCTAGGTCAGACGCTAATTAGACCCATGAATCTTGCATACACAATACAACGCATTCTTCTACTACAAAGGCCTTGATTGGATATTTTATCGCCCACAAACTCTCAACCTCCATTATTACAGATCCTGTGTTAAAGGGGACAAACTTCAAAACTGCAAAACAAAGTACATTTTCATCCTTTTGTAATGTCATTAACCATCTGATTTTGTCATACTGGACTGTGTATTCCAGGCTTATCAACACAAAACAATATAAAAGTTGTAATAAAAAGTGATAAACTTTTGATAAGACAAGCTTTAAATCAGTAAACAGACATCTGTTGTCACACAGTCGCACAGAGGACAGTGTGTTGTGCTCTTAGGGACCTGGACTCTAAACCAAGCCTTATCTAAAGCAGTGGTTCTCAACCTTTTTGTCCAGAAGGCCACCCACTGTACAACACACTTTTCAAAGGTCCCAAGAAACAGTAGTTATTAAAAGAGAAAATAGTTTATGTATTTTTTTCAGTTTTTTTAATTTATTTCTGTTTTTTATATTTTTCTGCTGTGACAAATGAAACAAGGTGAGGACTGAAGAAATGTGTGTGAGGGGGATTGGAAAAAAAAGCCTATGGCACCGGAGCAAGACAGAATCTTATGGGAGAGGAACTGAAAATATGCATAGACCTCTATACTCTCAGAAAAAGGTACAAATGCTGTCACTGGGGTGTTTATTTTATTTTATTTTTTTATTGTGTCCATCTATTAGGAGAAATGCACATTTCAAATCAGAATAGAAACTGGTTGTTGAAAAGTAGAAAAGTAAAAAGACAGTGACGGAGACCAAAAGAGGCTTAAGAAGATTTTGATTTTGACTTCATGTTGACTTTTTGTATGCCGCATGATCAAATCCCTTTTCAAGGCTGCAAAGATTTACTGGGAGAAAACAGACACAAAAGACTGTTGTTTTGTAAACATGCGTCTGAGCTGCTGACAGATACTGTACAGCAGGACTAACAGCAGTCAAAAACCTCATGCTCGGAGTTCAACTCTCAAGCCCCGTCTCCATCTGTTAGCCCAAGCTGAGAGAATTGCATATAAACATATGAGTTTATGGTGTGTTTTGATCAACTCTGAAAACTCAAATCACTAGTGTACATGACGAGGCAATAAAGGCAGAATGATTACTCAGACATCAGTCAGTTCACAGCTGTTGGATACTCAAGGGAAAGTGTTTAAAAAAAACAGCCTACATTACAGCAGCACTCAAGCAATAAAACGGAACACCTGATAATGTACAAGAATAACTGTAAATTAAACCCACATCCTTACACAGATGGAGGAGTTTCCCCTTAAGAGGTCACCAGCTCTCAAACTTTAAAAAAGGTGAGACAGCACTTAACATTTAGAGAGAGAGTTTGTGTGTGTGTGTATATTATGTGAAGACTAATATGATTAAAACAACTGATTCTGTGCCCACCCACAAATTAACATGCCAGTGTTCATGATACACGTGCCTATAAATGCACACATAGCTAAAGATAAAATTAAATAAAAGATATTCAAATGTATTTTATGTTTGTAAGGTATAGTGGTATATATCTATTGAGCAACAAAAATAAATGGTTTACAGGTGCAGGGTTGGATATTCTCAATGTTTTTCGAATGTGGGAGGCAGCGAGGGAAAGCAGCTTCCTTTTGCCTGCTGTGACAAATTACAGAAGGTGAGGACTGAAGCAATGTGTGAGGGGGGATTGGAGAAAAAAGCCTATTGCACCGGAGCGAGACAGAATCTTATTGGAGAGGAATTGAAAATATGTATAGACGTCTCAGAAAAAAGGTGCTACCTTTTTCATAAAGTACTAATGTGTACCATTTAGGTACTAATATGTAAACCAGGGTAAAAGTAATTAACTAAAACTGAAACTAAAACATAAAATATATGTCGATATAAAATACATTGCCGATCCCGATCCCCTCTCTCCATCTAATGCTTTCCTTTCAGCTCTCTACTGTCCTACTGCATCAAAAAGCCCATAAATATAACTTAAAAAAACAACTAAAAATATATTAAATTATTATTAATTTTTAATTATTAATTCAATAAATTTTTTATAACAGGTTTAGTTTTAGGAACTTTAGTACATCAAGATAAACTAAAAGACAACAAAAAAAAACAACTTAAAATAAAATGAAAATGGAAAATATAAAAATAAAAACGGACTCAAAATATCAATAAAAACTATAATAGTATCACAAAGATGTTTAGATACTAATACTTTATGCACGTTTTAGGGGTAAACAAAGTACAAAAGGTTTACATTTTGAAAAGGTATGGCCTCAATGAAAGCACTTTTCTTCCTAAGAGTGTACCTGTGGCCTTTTCTGGGACAAAAATGTGAAAACTGTGTGCAAAAGCCTGCAAGTTAAATTTTTTTTTGTGGGAGCAGGCCAGAATATCGCAGGAGTGAAACTAAAAAATGCATCCCACGTAGATCTCCATTATGTATTTTATACACTGGCTAGTCATTAGGTTATCTGAATGAGCAGTGGGCATTAATAGAGCCCTGAATAATCCACCAGACTAATTCCTTACAATCACAAGAAAGCAGTGCCTGGCAAAATCTGCTCCTACAGCGTCTTTACACTGACAAACTGCAGCTGTCATGACAATCAGCATGTGTCTTATCTTCTGTCTGCTGTGTATGCGAATCAACATTTGTATGTGATCTGCTGTTGCTTGTAATTGTGTCTCTATGTAAACACACAATATATCTGCAGCTTGCTGTGGATTATATGCAATTCAAAAACAGTTCTACATAGGCAAATTTAACCATAATGTACTGCCTCATAACGGCATGAGAGGTTGTGGGGGTGTCAAGTTTGCCAGTGCTCATCATATATCAGAACATGAGAGAACTGCTATATTCTTACAGGCAAAAAAGGCAGAAGAGACAAGCAAGAATTCAAGCCACTCTCTGCTAGACCCACCAAGGGTCAGACTTGAGAATTAAACTATATCATTAGCAAAGGGCCCTTTATGACGGCCCCACTGGCTGCCTGCTCAAAATGATACATAAACACCCTAGTCTGTATTATCTAGTTGATATCAGTAATCACAGCCTTTCATTATTAGAATAGAATGAAAAAATAGATATTCAGAAGATAAATATCAGAATAAGCGTGGTTGATTAGAAACATTCACTCTTTTTAAAAATGTTATCATAACCGTTTCAATCATTGCTTTAACATAAACAGCACTAAGAAAGCTCAAATAGTTTCATGTCTTTGAATAGAGGGGGAGAGTGAGAGAGAGGGAGAAAGAATAAGAGAGAGAGGATGTGTCATTGTGGATATTTCACAAAGAATGAGAATGGAACATTCACTCGTTTTCTTTATTAAACGCCTTTGTGTTGGAATCAGTCATATGATTCTTCAGGGAGAACTGACCTGTACAGACTATTACACTATAATATAACAACAGATTATACTCACTCATAGGAGTCAAAAAATATCTTCCTTTTGATGCAGATGCAGCTTTATTTTTTTTTTTCAAAAGTGACCCCCATCTTTTGCAATGTGCATATGCTTAAGTTTCATTTGACTTTCAACCATATAGAAGTTAATTTTCTGTTCATTTAAAAATAGTTATGATTATAACATTCACTCTTTTTAAAAATGTTATCATAACCATTTCAATCATTGCTTTAACATAGACCGCACTAAGAAAGTTCAAACAGTGGAAAACTTTAGGCTGCACAGAACTTCTATGTTGCAATAAGTTGCAATAGTTGTATTTATACCTGTTGTAATGCTTAAGAAAATGAATTTGTTTATCAGTCTCCTTAGGGTACAGGGACTGATGACCATGGCAACACATAATTTTTGCTTATTAAATAATAATTAGAATTTATTTTACTCAAATCACATATTAATACTCACAGTGAGAAATACACTTAACTCAATCAGTTTAAAGTGTAAAATCATGTTTTCCCAACAGTAAGACAATGTAGAACAGAGTATCCACGTCATAATTTTTCTCAAATGATCTTTGCTCACCCAGAAACTTTTACTGGCTGTAAGTTCTGAATAAGACATTAAAATGCACAAAGTAGACCTCAACACTTCCGAGTGACATTGCAAAATCTAAATAGACAGTGGGTGCATAAAGCTAATTTGTAGAGGTGGGATAGTTCTCTGTATAATTTCACTGGCTTTCTCTATCTCCTTGGTCTGGAGGTAATATCAGACTTCAGAGACGAGAATAAAAACAGTGGTTTTAAAAATTGCTTATAAAGATACTCTTGACTGACCAATTTGTGGTTTGAAAAATTGGAACCAGCTGTCGTGGTGAATAAAGAAAACTATTTATTATTTTAACTGCAAGACACTCTGACAAAGAGAGACAAAATCTCCCAGTGGGTGGGATACATATTCATGCAAATGCTTCACATCAGTTAGAAATGCATACTGAATGTCAAGCTAACAGTTCTGTAAATATCAGATCTCTCATTTATTCTTTAAAAGACTATTTTGAAACATTTCGGTTTCGACCTTAAAAATGTAATTTTGCGGTTTGTCCACATGAAAGCTGAAGTTTAAGTTTTTTTTTTACAAAATAAAAAGACATTTATATATTCCTTTATGACATATTGTGACATATTTATGATTGCTATACAATAGGACACTTAAAGCTAAATATTAGCAATGAAACACAACAACTTGCCCATTCACTCTCTCGTGGATTGAACACAAGCTCTAGTGATTCTGAGTGTACGGCTCTCTGTTCACCTGCTGTGAAAACTAATTAAATCACCTGTTTCTCAATCAATAAACACCTTCTAAACCACAGCCGGAGCCTGCATAATGTTTCATAATTGCAATTTGAGCTTTTAAAATGCCTATTAAATAAGACCGACTCATTCAAGTCTTCTCAAACAGAACACGTAAAGGTTGGGGCCTTTGTTGGTCCATATGCATTACACAGACAACTTCGACTGAAAATATATATTTTCTTTAGAGCAAAAATATATTTTAAATATGCTATGTGTTGCGTAGCTTGAGGAATATTTTTTTAAACTGAATATATTTTGTTTAAACCTCTAAATGCCAAAATATACAAGAAAATACATTCATAATCTCAAAATACAATCTTTAACATTTGTATATTATTTTGGGTAATACAAATATATTAAGATTTAAAAAATATATAAAAATGTCGAAACAAAATTTGAGGAAATAAGTAACTAAACATTAAAAACTATATATATAAATAAATAAATAAAATGAAATTATATATATATATACTGTTTATATTAAACATTTAATATTTCAACATTTAAAAAACAAGATTTTTTTTGCATTTAGTTTTTTTATATAGCCCACAACACGTCTTGTGTGAATAGCCTGTAACTCGGTTTATAACATCAAACATCTCACGCCACTCCTAACAGCTACTGTAAGTATCTACACTGTAATAGGTTCAGTATTATGAAGGACCCTAAAACTAGAGACCTACTGAGCCCGCTTTCCCCATGAGGTCGCCACTTAGTCCCTTCAATTACTGTAAATCATTTCAGATGGAAAGTGTCATCTAAATGTGAAGTTACTAAACAACCTTAAAGGCTCAGTCATTAGCATTGTGCATTGTAAATGACACCCTTCAATGCTAGATGAAGTTTATTATGTGTGTTTACATACATCCATGCTGGAGAGTGACGGGTAAAAAGAAGAGGACACTATGATCAAAGCCTGTATTTTCAAATCACCCCTGCCTCCATTAGTTTGATGAATGAGGTGAATCTACCTCCCAGACAGGGCCAAAGTCCTGAAAAATGATGCAATTACATGTCTTTGAATAGAGGGGGAGAGTGAGAGAGAGGGAGAAAGAATAAGAGAGAGAGGATGTGTCATTGTGGATATTTCACAAAGAATGAGAATGGAACATTCACTCGTTTTCTTTCTTTATTAAACGCCTTTGTGTTGGAATCAGTCATATGATTTTTCAGGGAGAACTGACCTGTACAGACTGTTACACTATAATATGACAACAAATTATTCTCACTTCTAGGAGTCAAAAAATATCTTCCTTTAGATGCAGATGCAACTTTATTTATTTTTTTTCAAAAGTGACCCCCATCTTTTGCAATGTGCATATGCTTAAGTTTCATTTGACTTTCAACCATATGGAAGTTAATTTTCTGTTTATTTAAAAATAGTTCTGATTAGGTTTGCTGGGCTGAAGCACCGGCACGTAAGCAGCTCACTTCAGATGCAGGCAGGCTATCTACACTGAATACTCCTTCTCTTTTGTTAAGACTTGCTAAATGTTCATGATCTTGACATTGATTTGAGTGTGCATGAGTAGTGCATGAGCAGTATCCTGTTTATGAAAATGTGCTTCAGGGATAAAGTAGAAACTCGCTGCATTTTCTGTGATTTTGTATAGATTTGTTTACTCTAAAGTTCAAGTATGGCCTTAAATGGGCATAAAAAAGTTTTCTAAATCACTAAGCAAGAAATATTTAAAGGACCGAAAAACTCAAATACTTACAGATTATGAAATGTTTTATTTAATCAATCCCTTAACCACGGTCTTAAAATAAAAAGTGGAATGTTTTCAAGCCAAAAGATTTCTTAATTTTTTTAAAATCATGTTTTCCAGGAAAGCATGAACCTCATGTCAGTTTTGTTGGATTTATGGTTTACAATACCATTTTTCCAGTGTGGTAAGAAAATTAAGCTTAATTCATACTGTATATTCTTTGAATACAAATCTTAATATTTAACGCAATTTCAAATCTTCTTAAGTGGAATATGTTAAAAAAATTTTCCTCCTTGAGATTTGTTTTTAACTGGAAAATTTGAAAAAATTATGAAAAAATGAGTGGTTAAAAAATGTGATGCTTCACTCTTAAGAGGATAGAGCTTCAGTAGCTTTCAAGCGTCAGGGTCGTAGCTAGTGTTGCTTTCGTCAGACTAAAACTAAAATTAAAACAGGCCGCCAAAAACAACACTAGTCGTAGCCATAATTTCAGAAGTGAGGGGGACAGAAATGTAAAATGTAATATATATAAAACCTACCAGTCAAAAGTTTTTGAACAGTAAGATTTTTAATGTTCTTAAAGAAGTCTCTTATGTTCACCAAGCCTGCATTTATTTGATCCAAAATACAGCAAAAGCAGTAATGTTGTGAAATATTTTTACTATTTAAAATAACTGTTTTCTATGTGAATATATTTTAAAATGTAATTTATTGCTGTGATCAAAGCTGAATTTTCAGCATCATTACTCCAGTCTTCAGTGTCACATGATCCTTTTTTGCTGATCAAGAAACCTTTTTAAATTATTATTATTATCAATATTTAAAACAGTGGAGTACATTTTTTCAGGATTCTTTGATGAATAGAAAGATCCAAAGATCAGCATTTATCTTAAATGAAAAGCTTTTGTAACATTATACACTATTTCATTCAAAAGCTTAGAGTCAGTATAATTTTTTGGAAAATTTTGAAAAATTATAGAAATTACTTTTATTTAGCAAGGATGCTTTAAATTGATCAAAAGTGATGATAAAGACATTTATAATGTTACAAAAGAGTATTTCAGATAAATGCTGATCTTCTGAACTTTCTATTCATCAAAAAAACTGGAAACAATATCTACTCAGCTGTTTAACATCATAATAATAATACTTTTTAAAAAAATTTTTTGAGCAGCAAATCAGAATTTTTGAAGGATTTCTGAAGGATCATCTGACTGTAGTAATGATGCTAAAAATGTAACTTTGAAATCACAGGAATAAATTACATTTTAAAATATATTTAAATAGAAAACAGTTATTTTAAATAGTAAAAATATTTCAAAAGTTTACTGTTTTGCTGTACTTTGGATAAAATAAATTGGTGAACAGAAGAGACTTCTGTCACACGTCCCTCGCGTGATCTACGCCCCTGTCAAGTGTATCCAGGCCTACAATTTAGTTTGTGTGTGCATGTATGTGTGTATGAGTACCTCCCTTCCAGTCGGCCTGGCCAGCGGGCTGGAGATAGCCCCGGCTGGCGGGCTTGCCATATGCGCTGCCGGCGGGCTTTCCATCTTAACGCTTGGCGGGCCGGTTCTGAGCGTCCAGCGGGCTTGGAGTGTTGAACGTTTGGCGGGCTTGCCACATGAATGTCCGGTGGGCTTGCCATATCCGTGGCCAGCGGGCTGGAGATAGCCGCGGCTGACAGGCCTCCCATCGGCCTGGCCAACGGGCTGGAGATAGCCCGGCTGGCGGGCTTGCCACATTAATGTCCGGTGGGCTTGCCATATGCGCTGCCGGCGGGCTTGCCATCTGAACGCTTGGCGGGCCGGTTCTGAGCGTCCGGCGGGCTTGTCTTCAGCGAGGCCAGCGGGCTGGAGATAGCCCCGGCTGACGGGCTTGACATCGGGATCACAGGACTCGACACATCAGGAGGACAGGATGACGTTTACCGACTGACCAAGGACAAGAACTAGAACACACTTTAAATACACAGGAACTGATGAGGGGAAGACAAGGGACACCTGGAACTAATGACAATTAACATAGGAAACACCTGGGAACAATTAATCCAAAACACGAGACAGAGAAACTGGATGACGGAGCACATAGGGAGCAAAGACACACACAAAACCTGGCCCAGAGCCTGACACCAGTAACCCTTCCAACTGCTCAACTCACAGCTGGAAGAGATCCTATTGTGCCACTCAAAAGTAGCAACAGTAAATATACTTTGATTTCCTTTAGCAGTCAAGAAAAAAAAAGAAAGAAAAGAAACAGCACACAATAACCTACAGCACACAAGAAAACGTTTATTGATGTTAGTCACAAACATCTCCGGCAGGTTTAGCAGTCTTGCTGTGGTTTCATGCACATTTGATGCCGCTACGAAAATGACATCATCAGACCAATGTTGATGTTGGCTTCAATTGTTGCTTATTATATATTGTATAATTAGTCATAATTGTGAAGTAGCTGGTATTGAAAAGATATTTCAGTATTCACATGAACACTGAATTACTCAATTTTCAACCTTCTTGGTTTGGTATGTGTTTGCTTTTACTAAATAACAGAAACAAAATATAATAGAATGGATAGAACTGGAAAAGCACTGCATTATTAACCATGCCTTAATTGATTAGACTTAATAATATGAACAAATTGCCACCTTTTGCCTATGAACTTACTTAAAATTCAAGTTTTACCAACACATAAAGCAGAAAGTAGGGAACCTGAGTTTCAAAGTATAATTCATATACTTTTGTTGAGTCACAGTAAAATACATTCTTTTACTTGTAGAGTATCATCCAAATTTGGGAGATTTTGTTCTCTTAACTGTCTATAGAAACACCAAGGTCTTTGTTCAGCAAGGTCTCCAGGATGCTGTCATCCAATTTACTACTACACATTTTCACACCTTATGTTCTTGTTTACCTGATGCCGTTAACAATGCCAAGGTCATGGGTTCAGTTCCCAGGGAACAAACATACTGCCAAAAAAACTGCCAAAATGCTAAAATATTGTGCTAAATAAGCAAAAATATCTCAAGGATACAGTTCTACAATGACTTGTAAATCATTTTGTGGCTGTGCTCCCCACCTCTCCAAGAACTACCTGTTTGGGATTCAGACCCTTCGTTTCTGCATGTACTATGGATTAATTGAAGAACTGAGGCCAGAGGCCATCCCCATTATATAGTCTACAGTAGACTGGGCCTTCTGTGTGGCAGCTCTCTCATTGTTTGGCAGAGCTTGTTTTGGACGCCCTGCTGTGGAATAGCGGACACTATGACCCACGGCCTGCCCTCATGCTAGACCTGCCCTCGGTATCTCATGTCTTATTGTGCCACCATTAATCTGCAGATACAGGTATCTCTCTCCACACTACCCTCAGTGTGTGCCAATACGATCTTTCGCTAATTATGTTTTTTGTTCCACCTCGTTTCTGCTCCAGAGCACCCTCAGGTTCACCGCCGATTAATTAGTCCTGTCAATCCACCCCCTTCCCGACATAAACATTAAATTTTTCTCTTCATGCACTCCATTCTAGCTAAGTTTACGTTCATGCCTGCTTTAACACGCTCTTGCGTTCAGTCTGATTTGGGTTTTGATTACAACCAGTCTTTCTGAGCAAATTATATTCTTGTCGCAAGTATTGTACAAATAAAATCAAAGTGAACTAGAATGAAATTGATTTAATTGAGCAACCAGCAGCTAACATGCAAAATGTATACCACTGCTTCGTCAAAGCCAGCACACAGTAATATTAGCTTACAAATTACAGCAATTTGCCTCAGAATGAGTTCATGTACATATTGATCTGACAGCTGCCTTTGTCTTAAATCCTCGGTAAAATATTTATTCTGATTCTTTTCCAGGATAGCATTTGAAGGAAAATGCCACATTTACATACCCAAAGCACTTCAGATCTTCTTAGCTCTCCAGCTCCGGAGAAGCTGATCTTGGAGTTCTGTGTCTCATCTCACTCTGAAACACATTAAGATCTCGATGTGTTTCCGAGTGAGATGAGACACAGAACTCCAAGATCAGCTTCTCTGGAGCCGGAGAGCTAGTGCCGCAATGGTAATGACTTTACAAATAGCCTAGATGTCTATATGTCTGAACATATAATTCTATAGCATCTATAACATATAATTATACGTATTGATTTATACAAAGGAACACACACACACACACACACACACACACACATATATATATATATATATACTGTATATATTTGTATGTTTAATGTATCCAATACACATCTCTATATAAACTGAAATGTTCATATGATAGTTTTGAGAATGTATAGTTTGCTGGCTTTCATTGAAAACATTCTCCTACTATTTACCATCATTAAAATGAAAATCAAATCCAACTTTATAAGAAATATTTCTTATATATAAATATATAAGAAATATATATAAGAAAAATTATAAAAAATTTTCTGTTGTCCTGCTGTGTACATGGTCAAGTTTAGAGGTCAGTGTAAAATAGTTTTCTGATTTCTCCCATTATGTCTGTCAATGTGCTCCTTCAGCCATGGTCATACAAAAGAGAGAAAGAGACATACAGAAGAATGAAAGAAGAAAAGAACTATAGAACTATAGAAGAGTCTGGGAAATGACACACATCCCTCATGTCCAATCGAGCACAATTACAGTAAAGAGGAACGACAGCATTTACTGACCAGCTTTTCACTAGGGTTGTTGATCGTAAGAGTTGCACAGTGGCAGTCATGTTGCATGAACCAAAACAAAGGGTCTTACTTACTAGTAATTGCGTGATTGTTTTCACTTGAAAGGACAGTTCAACCAAATATTAAAACTCTGTTACATATCCTTATGCTGTTCCAAACCTGTTTGACTTACTTTCTTTTGTGGAACACAAAAGAAGATATTTTAAAGAGCATTTGGGTCCAAACAAGATTAGACCCCATTGACTTCTATTGTATGGAAGTCAATAATGTCTTATATTGTTTGTAAAAACAGACATTTTTCCACAGAAAGTCATACAGGTTTGGAAAGACACGAGGGTGAGTAAATGATGACAGAGCTTGCATTTTTGGGTGAACCGTTCCTTTAAGTGCACAGAACAATTCTATATCTATCTATCTATCCATCCATCCATCCATCCATCCATCCATCCATCCATCTGTCATCTCTTAATTTGTACCTATACAAATGTATTTTAATTTCAAGCTATGAATTAACATTAGTATTATTACAGAACACAAAGTAACTATGATCAAAAGTAATCTATCTAAATAAACATTTCAGTTTGACACATTTAATGTCCCAGGAGGAATTTTTGCATACAGTACATGTTGTTTTGAGATTTTTTTATATTTCATCCTAAATTGATTGTAAATGTAAGTGTCAATTTGACAAATCATAATTTCTGCATGAAAATGTTTGCACACAGATTTTAAATACATTTCAATAAACACAGTAGTTAAAAGAGACTCAGTTAGATTTGAGGAAAAACAAAACATAATTCATTTATTTTATGACAAACACTAACCAAACGCTTAAAGGTGAGTTAACAAACTATCAATATGCTGTATATATTTATATATACTTCCTAATTTTGCATGCCTGAAATACTCAGTAATAAATCCATAATGGGTAACAACCAGGATATAAATAAACAAACTGATGGTTAGCTGCAAATTTAATCCTTATATGCCCTTATATATGTCTCATAAATAATAACATTTAATTAGACTTGTGCCGGTATTCGGTAATGCGATATATCACAGTAATGAATATGCACGATATTGTGGGCACTTCTAAATACCGTGAATAATTATATATTACAAATTATTCCGAATTTTTAATGCATTTTAAGAATACTTTTCCCATAAACTGGTCAAAATGCACATAAGAAAAAAAAGTTATTAAACCTGTTATACTGTATTATGACAGCACTTTTTTTAAAACTTAATTTCAATATCGTGATAATACCATATACCGTAATAAAAGCATTAGCAATTAATCGCAACATGAAAATTTGATACCGGCATATCCCTACATTTAATTAAAAGTTACTTTGATTAGACCTTTTTGCACTCACACTTTCAGATTATGCCTCTAAATAAAAAGAAAAATTACAGGATTCCACTGAGTTTCATTATAATTTACTGATTTGAATTCTCGGGAAACAATTTATTTCTGAAGGGCTCTTAAATGTCCCTTGACGTTAAGCACTAACATAAGTAATAATCATCCATCAAGTCGACGAGATGCCAGATGTAACCTTCGCTGATTTTAATCTAACATCCTGCCACTTTCCATAACAATTTGTTCCCCTTAGAGAAAGGTGTAAAATATTTCAAACTCTGGCTGCAAGTTAGTTAGTTGTTACAGTGCTTGCTGATTGACAGTCTGAATGAAAACTGTGTCACGAGAGACAGCTTTGTAATGAAGAGCATGAACCCTGCACTCCGCCATTTAATTAATTGGGTACGTGATTGCCTTCAGAGGTGTATTCTGAGACACATCTTGTATGAGCTTCCTGAGAGGTTGAGAGCCTCCTGAAGACTTATATCATGTTCACGATTAAACTTGACCCTGCTGTGACTCAGCACCTTAAGATTTGCTAAATCATCCATGCGTCACATTGAAGACGTTCTTTTTAGATTCTTTTAACAAGAGGTTCCGACACAACAGAGTGGAATCCTGTACTGTACAATAATTTCCTTTATTAATCATTCAGGCGTTCTGTGAGCGCACACCATGTAAAAACTGGAATAGGCCTACAAATACAATGTGAGCATTCAGTACAGTATTCAACAGACCCCTATTTGTACAGGTTAACAGTAATGCTAAGCACACACCTGAGTGCTGTTGGTGCTTTAGAGGTGATGCTGAGAGCAGCAGAGTTTTCAAAGTGATTCTGAAAGCTTCTCGAGTGTGTGAGGCAGCCTACAGGTCATTTTTCTTACCGTCACACTTTAGAACTATCACCTAACCACAGCAAACAGAGAATAGACATGGAACTCTGTCTTTGATGTACTTATTGGGTTTAGAGAGAAATCGGGCAGCAAGGTGGAGGACTGATGAAAAAAAAAATGCAGGGAGAAACAGAGATCGAAAATAGACAGAAAGAGGGAGAGATAATATCCTACATTAGAACTGAAGAGAAAGTGTGAAGAAATGTAGAAGTAGACAAGATGGAGAGAAAGAGAGAAAGGAGTCCATTTTAAAGATGAATGAGGACAAGGACAGTGATAGATAACACGCTGACAGGCTTAATTTGTCGCTGCAGTGGGGGGTCAGGGGCTCTGGAATGCAGGTTGTGTGTTTGTGTGCAATGTGTCCTAACTCCTCTATGGTTGGCAACCAAGAACCAGATCTAATTCAGAGCTAGTTCCATGTTTATAAAATACTCAAATGATTTACGACATCGGGTTCTGTTGAAAAGATCTTGAATGCCTGCATTCTTCCACGCTGGTGCCATACTAATCTACTTGGAAAAATAATATGTACTTATAATATAAATGTAAATGAACAATTCATTCTCTATTTTAACAAATTTGTGAACAAATGACTGTTATTTGTAGTAGTAAAAGATTGACCAATGAATGAATGAATAATGAAAATAAAATAAAAAACAAATATTTCAAAAAAGTATATACATAATTATATAAAAATCTGAAGATTTTAAAGATTGCTATAAAAATCTCTAAATAACTGTGAATATAAAAGCAGAATAGTTCTAAAAGTGATTTGAATAACTCTAATGACTCACTGACTGAAATGGCTGGAGCGATTCATCACTTAATCACACTGGTTGATTGTTCATAAAACAATGTGTATATGCAACCAAATTTTGTTGTTGTTGTTAATTTAGTTTATTTGTTAACCATGGATATATCTATTTTTTAATTAGCACCGAACAGAATTGTTAACCAGAACCGTTAAGTGGAATCTGAATCAGAACTAGAAATTCCTTATGATTCCTATCCCTAGTCCTAGCATCTGTGAAAAGGTCACAGTAAAGACCAAATATTTACAGTTTTGAATGTGAAATCTCAAAGCATTAAGCTGAATATACAAGGCATCTGTCAGGGTGTAGACACGAGCAATCATCAGTCTGTAATTGATGGCTTTTATTTCAGAACCATGACAAGGACAGTTCAGGGTATGAGCGGTAATGACAGCTATAATAACCACTAGCAACATCACACCATACAAAGTCCTATGATACAAACACTTTCCATCTGAAACATATCACCTCTGCCTGATTTTAAACAATACAGAAAATGTCACTGCATATAAACAAACTGCCAAGCTATGTTATGCAAAGCCTTGTCTATGAAATTGGAATGATGCACTCTTGTATTTGAATAGTGTTGCAGCAGAACGCGGAATTAAATCACCACAGATGTCATCTCGTAGTGAAGGAAAAAAAACGAAAAATATAATTAGGTTTCCTGAATACCCAACTGAATGTAGTCATGGTCCAGTAAACTGTGAGCTGAAATTTCATTTCACTGTTGGTTTGTGTATGTTTTCATTAATAACACACACACACACTCACACACACTGGGAGAGAAATTAGGAAAATATGAGTTTTGGGGAATATTACTTTCATTTAAGCGGTTTTATTTCCGGCTTCATTATGGCATCAACAAAGTATGAAATTTATTTTGCGAATATTATTTCTGCTGAGACTTCCTTACCACTTGATGCAGAAGAATTTGCATGTTTAGATAAACAAAATTATAAAATCACATGATCCTGTCCCAGGAGTCTCCTAAAACTCCTGACACAAACAATGACTTGCAGACTGGACCGATTGATGAGTCTGAGACTCATTGGCATTCTGTGAGCATTTAATTGGTCTTACCCCACCCTTCCTTTTTTTAATCAGCACGTCCAGAGTATTCATTGGCGTTTTAATATGTGAATCTTTAAAATACAACTGGATGTGGGTAATTATCTACGCTGTCTCATTAGGGCTGCTTTTGATGGATATGAAGAGGGTAGGTGCACATGTGTATGTGTTCATGTGTTTGTGCAAACAGGGGAGGGAAAAGCACTTACATCATAATGAGAACAAAATGATATGGTATGTGTCTAATTGTGTTGTCCACAATTATCTTCACGTCTGTTAGTAAAGATAATAATTTCATAAGGGACACACATCCCAATACATCTTAAAATCAAAAAGCGTTATTAGAAATGTGATGTGATGTGATGAGTGTTGGTCCATGCAAAACTCATTATGCTATGATGCTGCGGTGTTACTGGAGGATGCCAGGGTGTTACTATTTGGTTTCTAGGGAGTTCTGGGGCCAGTTGTATAAAAGGTTTAGACTAGTCTTACAAGTTAGTCATCTAATTTTTTTTTCTGTAAGACTGGACATAATTAAAAAAAATCTGGTTACATAAAAACGTAGATTAAGTTGAATCCAAAATATAAGACTGATAACCACTTGGCTAACTGCTAGTTGGTCAGACTAGTTCTTAAGACATAGTCTTAACATAGTGGATAAGTTTATGCAACTGGCCCCTGGGTTATTGCTAGATGGTTGTTTACAGGCCAAAATCAAAGAGCCCACCCCAGGCCTCATATACTAGTCCGTACATATGCATCATGTATGGTCATTGCTTAGAATAGGACAAAATCAAAAGCACAATTCCTCTCAACAAGTTGCATGATTTGAACTAGGGGTGTGCAATTAATCATATTTTAGTTTCAATTTTGGTTTCCACTGATTATGAAAACATGGCAGTCAAGCTAAAATGTGCCACATTCTGCTCCTTTCCTTCCCAGTAGTGCACCTTCTCTCCCCACTGAAAGCCCAAACGTAACGTTGCTTGATATTAAAAAGAGTTATTAAAAGCACATTAAGCTGCGATAGAGAACTCAGGTGCTCCCGAGGTGGCTTTCTGTGGATGCTCTCCAAGACTAAGCTGAAGTACACTTTGGGCTTCGGTGTGCGCCTAAACCAGGGATGTCAAACTCAATTAGGTAGGTGAGTTAGACCAGGTTGGCGCTAAACTCAGCAGGAATGTATCCCTCCAGGAGCTGAGTTTGGCACCCCTGGCCAAAACAGTCAAACACACACAGAAATGCCAGGCTTGGTTGGTATTTACATAAACACAGTCAGTTATGTCTTAAGTGAACATAAACAGTTGGGAGAAAATCGATTGAGTGTCCTTATATTGGATTCATGCATTAGGTCGTAAAGTGACAGCAGCCTAATAAACTTGCTGCCATATGTGTCATTAATGTTACAAAAACAACAAAAGAATAAGAGCAAATCACTCACTGCTCTTGACTAAATGACTTCTGTGACTTTAATAAGAATAAAAGAAAGGTTAATTCCTACAGTGAAGACGACGTTGTGTTTTACTTTACATTGTAAACACAACATCACTCAGCAGCTCTCATCTGGTTTCCCACTGAAGCTAAGCAGGGTTGTTCCTGGTTAGTACTTGGATGGGAGACCTCCTGGGAAAAGTAGGTCGCTGCTGAAAGTGATGTTAGTGAGGCCAGCAGAGGGTCCTGTGGGCTGTTTGGGTCCCAGTGCCCCAGTATAGTGATGGGGACACTATACTGTCAAAAAGCACCGTCCTTCGGATGAGATATTAAAACGAGGACCTGACTCCTGTCCTGTCTGTGGTCATAAAAATCCCAGGATGCCCTTCAGAAAGAGTAGGGGTACAACCTGGCCAAATTTGCCTACTGCATGGCCTCTGCCCATCATCATGGCCTCCTAATCATCCTCATATCTACTGATTGGCTTCATCACTTTGTCTCCTCTCCACCAATAAGCTGGTGTGTAGTGGGCGTTCTTTACTTGATACATATCACTAAAAAATTACTCATATGGTGATAAAAGATTTTGGATTCGTAGATGCCTAATCGTGTTAAATCATAATTACAATATTGACCAAAATAATCATGATATTTGTCATAAACGAGCAGCCCTAATTTAAAGCATCATTCATGTTCATAGCACAAACGACCCAGCACAAGTTACACATCAGAATTAAACACTTGGAGTAAGAGGTCTATCAAAATCAGGTGATGCTTGAATTAGCAAGCACTGCTTTGAAATCTCACCTTGGCAAAAACTATCATATGATGCAGGTATCTAATGCAGTTGAGCAGTAGACCCTGTTCAGCAGCACAAAAGAAATAAGACAGATGTGTGAAGAATCGCCCTCAGTGGCTGCCTTTGTTTCAGACGAAAATGTCAAACAGCTACATATTTTTCAGCATTTTTCATCTCTATCTTGTTGCCAGCTCATTACAGTGATAACTTTCACCAAGCTTTACTGGTACCCCACCCCCCTCCCCCCTCCAGTCAGACGCTTATACTGTGAACTACAATATGGAGACTTCAGACAGAGCCAGAGTCATTCGGCTAATGGGCTTGTGGCTCTTGAGAATTAATGGATTTTTGGACATCAGATGCATCTCTTGTGATTTTTTTTATCCATTCATTCTTTCCCAGATAGTTTGTGCTTGGGCTCAGTACCATGTATCCACATACACAAGTGAAAGCCTATTAAGTGACAAACTATACGTACTGGATGGATGTTCCTTGTGTCCTTGCTATTTTCCACCTGCATGTCCTGACAGGCCAGCACGCTCAGCCTAATGCACAGCAGTGGTAATGGCTGTGTGAATCACATAGAGAGCCGTGGAAGAATCAGAGCATGGAGAACCTCCCTAAAAACACAGATAGCAGCTCTCTGAACCCAGCTGTTTATCTGACCGTGTCTCAGAGCAGCAAATCACTGAGAAAATACACACATATACAAGACTTCCCCAAACAGACAAGGTTATTCAGATAAGAGTGAATTACTGCCCACAGGGCTTAGAGCAAGAGAAAGATGGCAATGGTAAACTCATCCCCTCGACTGCTCAGAGTTCAATTTAGACTTTTTAGGCTATAGCAGAGAACTCCCATGATGTTTTGCAGCTCTAGAGAACTCTATCACTCAGCTGTCACACTGCTAATCAGCAGAACAGCCTGGAAAACGCTGTACAAACTGGCCACAGAATCTCAATCTCAGCACATATGTTGGTTTCACTATATTAGTGAGGATGTCTCACAGACGCAATGGCGTTTATATAGGGGTGACAATATTTGCTAACTGTAACCCTCACACAAACCTGTTGATATCAGAACATTTTAAGCAAAACGTGATTTTGTTTTTTTTGTGTTTTCAAATTGTGAGTACCACAAGACAAAGTCTGCTATTGTTTTAAACTACTTATATACTACCATTCAAAAGTTTGGGGCTGGTATGATTTTATTATTATTATTTTTTAAATTATTATTTTTTTTTTTACATGTTTTTGAATTAAGTCTCTTACACTCACCAAGGCAGTATTTTTCTGTCAAGAATATAGGAAAAAACAGTTATATTGTGAAATTTAATTACAATTTTAAATACCTGTCTTCTATGTTAATATATTTGTAATTTATTCTGTGATGGCAAAGTTGAATTTTCCAAAGCCATTACTCTAGTCTTTAGTGTCACATGATCATTTAGGAATCATGGTGCTCAACATACTTTTTTTTCTTATTATTTAAAAAAAAAAAACTTGTGCTGCTTAATATTTTTGTGAGAAATGTTTTTTTTTTTTTTCATTATTCTTTAATGAATAGAAAGTTCCAAATAACAGCATTTATTTGAAGTTCATTTTTATGTATAAAATTTTATTTTATGTATAAAGTTTTTATGTCACTTTTGTTCAATTTAATGCATCCTTGAAGAAATAAAGTAAAAAACCTTTTGAATGATAATGGAACTACTAAAGACGTTCTGCACATGATGACTTTTGCAAAACTTTTCAGAATGTTGCATTTAATATAAGAATATTTTATGATACAACACAGGACAGGGATACTCAGATGTCCCTAAAGCGAGATTTTGATCAGTTCTGTTGAACTTTGGAGGACAATTTTGTCCCCAAAGTATAGCTAAGCAAACCCAAACACATATACACCAATATACAAAAAAAAAAGAGAAGCTGGACAAGTTTAAATAAGGATTTGTGAGGGGTGTAAAAGTAATCAGCACTGCACTTTACAATTCACAAGCAGGCCAAAGTATGAATGATAAATAATATTGATTTTCAATGCATTCTCCATTTTTTATGCTGCTTCTAGTGGATTCTGCAATAAATGCAGAATTTTTTTTTAGCACATAATAATAAAAAGCAATTGTAAGATTTTAAAATGTTCCCAGATCGATAGGGAAATGTCCTGGAGGGCAAAAGTTCCGGACACTGATGAACTGGAGAATTGCAAAACAGAAAGGGACACTGGAGTGCACGAGTAACGTATGTAGATGCATACAATTCTTACTTTCACAAGCATGAGCAGTTTTCAACCCTCTCTTATCACTTTTATATTAAGAAATTTAAATAAAATGAGTCTATAGGTTGGCAAAATTGTCCTGTAAAGGCTCCAGAAGTTTGGGACTGTAATAGCTGGAATAGACACTTTGTTACATCTCTGGCTTGAAGGCCGCACAGGCAGTGACCTCAGCAGTGTGAGGGATTTAAATATAAACGACCTCCTGACACTCAATTGTAATCCCTCACATCCCTATCAGGATTTAAACCAATAACAATGGGCGACATTAGCGGGGGGGCAACCAAATTGTTAGTCATGGAATCTATGATGTCGGCCTCGCTGCAATTGGAGGCTTAGCCAAGCGCTAAATACCCTCAACGTGTTTCTGCAGCGTTGAGCAATGTAACCAATCCCAGATATCTGTTGATTTCTTGAACGCAATGGCCAATCAGAAACGTTTTGTCAGAATTCACTCACCGCTGAAAGCGCCGCAGTTTTTAAGTGCAGTTTTGAATGCTTGTGAATCATCTCATGACTAAGTGCAGACACGATGTAAATAAGAGATTAATTTAGCAGTTTAGTGAGCTTCACGGATTATAACGGAACTTTGCAAGATCGCGATGAACAAAGATGAGTGACGCTTTTTTGGGACCGCGCTTTGCGCATTTTGTAGGGTATAATCCATTCAGAATTTGTATGAAACTTTCATTTTTCGGACACATAGGCTACACCCTGCAAAGTTTCGGGAATGACATCCGCATATTTATGCGGGATTCACTCTCGAAATAGCAGTGATTGGCAATGGACGGAACATAAAATATGTTGATTTAATTCTGGAACCGGTCCTGGCCAAACCTCCACAGACAGCGCGCATCCCGAGCGAGATCTAATTCATGGACCAAACGCGTTTGTAAACTTTATTGAGATCGGGATATAACGTCTCGGTTACGTATGGTAACCCTCGTTCCCTGAAGGAGGGAACGGAGACGTCACGTCGGTGACCGACGAATTGGGATATCGCTTCGATAGACCAATCCACTTCGAGTGTAAATTAAACGAGCCAATGCACATTGGCATGCAATTATTGCATCCAGCTGCCGCTGATCACAGCGTGAGTATAGGTCTCAATATGGAACCCAGCCTTCCATGGTTCCCGCGGATTCATCGTGAAGGCACGGCGCCGGACGTTCCGCCGCGTCCGCTGCCGAGGGTGACGGAGGATCTCAACAGGGTCTACTGTAGGACACTCTGGAGCAGTTTTAGCAAGCCGGCACTAACCGGGGCCTCTCGGCGCCACTACCTGTTTGAGGTGAGAACACAGGAGGATACTGGCTCCACACGGAGGCTACAGAATCTAGCGAACGTTTTGGGGGTCGCCCAGTCCGCAGCCCTACAAATATCTGTCAGTGAGGCGCCACGAACCGGCCCGCCCACGCCCGGCTCCACGACGCCGCTTTGCTGAAGGCTGCTGCGGATGTGGTGCGGGAATGGGGGCGGACGCGGGGGCCCGCCCTCGGTGACGAGCAGGCTGGGGCACTGCAGCCGGCGGATAGGTGTCAGGATGTGTCGGATCGCCTCAGTCTTCTTCTGGGCAGCCGAGAACTGCGGGGCACTGCTGAGCTCTCGACTGCGTCGCCGAAGAGGCCGGTCTGGTACACAGGGGAATTGAGGAACCGAACCTTGTCGGTGTCCCTCATGTCTGCCAGACACA